>NC_051154.1:327128723-327211788 GCF_013339745.2 Dermacentor silvarum | reverse complement strand
GGCTTCTGACTGTACATTGCTCTATTTGCTGCAACTGCCGCCAAATGTTGCTTTACCATGTCTGGTGAATGCCTTAAACGTGAACCACATTTGGATGATGCTTGTGAAAGTATAACATACTCCTTGTATGTAAATAAAACTATCACACCGGTAGGTGTGGTGGAGTCACTGATGAAATAGAAGTTGAAAATGAAAGTTCTCGCAAAATTTGGAAGTGTTCATGGCGCTTGCTATCAAAATGTGTAACAATCCAAGCAAACATAAAGATAACCTACCTATCCTGAAGAATATGAAAGTGATGCGTCAAGTTGTCAACTTAAAGCTTGATATACTGGTGCCGATCAAGGAAAGAGTTGAGATTATATAGAAGGATTCGGTGCAAATTCATGTTTAATCAGCTTGGCAATCTTGTCAAAACGACCAAATAAAATTGTGACTTTTAAGAGATTGCCATGATAACGTGATGAGGTTGCTGGCATTATTTGGTGCTTGGGAAACAAAGCATCACAGGTATGTATGTGGTGATTGAGCTTCTCAAAAGAAAAAAAAAATTAGGTGTGCCACTAAAGATATCTAATGAATTGAACACATAAACCACTGAAAGAAGTTAAGTGTGCAAAGGCAAATGGCTACAGCTATATTTGCACAGTAATAAGAAAGTTGTAATCGGGCTAATGGTGCACAGGTGATGGATGTATATTGCATGTTTGAGGGCTTAATTTTTCATGAGCTACTCATTTTTGTTTTCCTGTTTTGTTTCCATGTGCCTTAGTGAGTGGAATGCCTGTCTGCAGACTCCCATCATTATGTACAATTGATGAAAAGTAAAGTAAATTTTTCTATGGAACTCTTTTTTTTGTAACTTCTGTTCAGTTGCAAATGACGCAGTTTTCCCTACTCTGCACTGAATGGTGAAAGGGGGGGAGGGGGGTGAGCGCATGCAGGCATCATATTTACTGGAGCTTTGGGGTGCCCTCACCATGGCTGCTCACATACCCATTTTTCTGGCTGTAACAACCTAGAGACAGTGCACAGGTGTTTTTAGCGTCCCAGGATTAAGTAAACTTGACGTCACTATGCACAAAATTTAGATTACGACAGCCCAAGATGGCAACTGCCATGAACTGAATGTAAAATTGCCTATAAGCATGCACTGTGCAACTGAATGCCTGTGAATTCTGTAATGCCACTTTCATGAAACTGACTGGCATGGTTTGGTTGAAACTGAAAACATGTTCGATCCTTAGTTGTAGCAGACTCACTTCACTAAACATATTTGATAATGCAGGTGCAGATTGTGAAGGAATTGAAGCGGCTGTTACTCTTGGTGAGAATCAGTCATGCTCATTAGAAATTATAGCTAAGGCTATAATACATTACTTCAGTTGAGATCAACTAATGTTGAGATAGAAGCTCAGCTATGGCACATAGGTACAGGCGAATAAATTTAGAAAAAAATTCTGGCACAACCCATTTCACGACGATGCCGATGCTAATACGATAGCATTGAAACAATGTAGAGACATTGTATTGCCACCACAGAGATCAGTCATGTATGAGCCGGGCTCCTCTCTCACGAGACCCTCTGGACATGCTATGCCTGTTAGCAGGGTTGCCGCTAAGTCGGTGCTTGACATTCGATTCGAATCTGCCCAGCACCTAAGAAATTTTTTTTTGTAATTGGTGAGCGGCCCGGCCCATACCTCGTGACCTATTTTTGTTTCAAACTGGGTGTCCTCAGCACAGCAGCCCCAGTGCTCTACCCATTTTACCATGGATTACCCAGTGACCCAAGTTTACGGAAAAATAGATAAAGACCCGGACAGACAGGAAGATAGGATATTCCACACTTTTCAGGGTCTAAGAACGATAATTCTAGGCAATATACACAACTGGCCTGTTATGGATACGTTGCCGGCATTGCAGGAGAACAATTTACAATTTAGAGCTTCTATTGGTAAAACCACAACAATATACACAATTTTGATTTCACAAGAAACAGTAGTGCCATCTGGTTTATGTATTCATCTACGTCACAGGCTCCAGAAGGAGTATTGTGTGGAGGGGGGAGGGCATCGCATAACAAAGGAGCGAAAAAGTTATACAACGCTAGAAATATAAACAGCGACACAAGATCAATGCAATAAATTGAAAAGAACAGAAATTATAAAATCGTGAAGTAAAATTCTACCATTAGAAAGCTGCGTTATACAGTGAATATTACGATTGCATAATTACATTAAAAAAGTTACATACACTAGAAATAGAAACACTTGAACACTACCCAAACATATTGATTTTTTGTCTGAAGGTTACAGTATTGTTAATGTCAGCAATGTTATCGAGAAGACCATTCCAATGCCTACTGGCACGTGGCAAAGCAGACAAGTCAAAGGCATTAGTTCGACCAAAAATGTGCTGGACGCTAAGGCGATTGTGCAAGCACCTAGATGTGTGGGATGGACAAACAAGAGGCAAAGTGGACGACTGCTCACTATGAATGATTTTATGTAGCAGACAAAGCGACACTACATTCTGGCATGATTCCAAGGATGGTAGTGACAATGACAACATAATGTTAGATACGCTCGAATATTGGTTGCAATCCCTGGCGATTAAACGTGCAGCACAGTTTTGGCTATACTCAAGAATGCGGATTAGATATGCCTGGTGAGGTGACCAAATTGAACCTGCCAATTCTAGTTGGGGCAAGAATAATGTTTGCTATGCACGCTTTCTTGTGAAAGAAGGAGCAGCATGAAGGTTACATTTTTGAAGATTGATGATCAAAGCACTTGTGTATATGGAGGTTAATCGATAGTACATCCAACACTGCCACAGTGCAGTCGAGACATTGCAGTAGTGAAAAAATTCAGAGATGTATGCAAACAGCAACACAACACACATGGAGATGAGATGCAGTGCAACAATGCCCTTGTAGCCTACAATGTGTGGTTACTCAATATTTAGAAGCAATGGCACTACCACTAGGGCAACTAGAAGTGTTGTGCACAGGTGACGAGTTGACCGTAGTAGCAGCAGAAGGCACAGGCTGTGAACTTGCGGGGCGATCAGCTGTTGCGACAACAATGAACTGTAGACTGCCTAGGTCGAAGGGAACACAGTACGTTGGCCTGTTGGCTCTTCACTGATGTTGCGTAAGCGCCTATAATTTGTGCAGAAAGCATGTGGCCATCCATGGCTCAATCACAGTTGTATGGTTGTGGGTGCCGATATTGCTCTTAAATTTTCCAAAAATGCGGGCATGACCAACTTCGTTGTCCGCAGTTTCACTTTTCTGTCACCACCAAAGAACACTGCCAATGGTACAGTTTTTTGGTAGGCTTAACATCTTTTAAAAGCACCTTAAAAGAACATTGCCAAGAATTTCTCATCAAATTGACAAAACACAAAGAACAAACCAGCTTAGCTACCTCCCCATTTTGCAAACAGAATAGCAGCTCACTTTGAAGAAAATGGGCCCATATTGTCATCATGCTTACTGAGGGCATGCAAAGCGTGGAATGCCAGATTGGGAGCAGTACTGGGGCACTCCTGACAATCTTCTCATGGTAGACATTGTCTTATAACACATGCTAGGCATGTATATATGCTACATGTCTTTAATGTGAGAAAAACTGCAAAGCTGGCCGGCAGCATATCGTAGCACCTTCGCCATCGGCGTCTGTGAAGCAAGGACTGGTTACGTAAATATTATTGCGTCGACGCTACCGAATAGGGCGGGCACAGAGGCGCTGCTCCAGGGCGCCGGTTCGCGAACTGGCCGTTGCCAAGACGCCGACGTGTATTGGATATTTCGAGCGTCTGCACAGCACGGATTTCACGGCGTTCTGCCACCACAGCTGCACCACTCGTTTCAAACACAGAGCACAAACTGAGGCCTCATGGCGTTCTGCCACCACAGCTGCGCCATTCGTTTCAAGCACAGTACTTGAACCACACATTCAGCGCTGAACCGTGGGCGGTCGACGCAGTCACATTTTTATGACTTGTAGAGAGGAGCACATCCCTCAACGTCCGTTATGCAAAGGCGGACGCGGTTCGCTGAACTGCGCTGCCGACGCGCTACGCCACTTCGACATTTCAATCGTCACCACTTCCGCATTGTCAAGGAACACGGATCACACAACGCAGGTTCTGTATTGCCAGAGCTCACCGAGGCCAAAGCCGCACTGCCACACAAGCACTACTCACGGCTTTCCGCCCAAGTAACGCAGAACCTACAACCAATACACAAGCAACGCAAGCACAATCACACACGCAATGTTGAACAACGCGCGGTCGGCGCGGGCCAGAGAACGATCACGCCGAGAACGAACACGCCATCCCATGCCATGCCGTCGTCGCTTGGCGCCACCATCGCGTCTTCTCAAAAGTCCCTAAATTATCGTGTCCCTAGGTGCCTAGGATCGAGTCACGTGAGGGATTTTTGTACGACATTTAGACGCACGCCTTCGCCTCTGCCTCCTCTCTCAGTAGCTGCAGCAGCGCCCCTACAGCGTCCAGGAGGAAACTACGGACGCGAAAGCGAAAGCGGCGCGCGGCCGCGCTCGGGCAGCCGCTCGGCGAACGGTACGCCGGTGTCGTCTGTGGAACGCGCGCTCGTTTCGCGGCTCTTCGGGTCGGCATCGCGTGCCAAAATAAACAACGCAGTGGACAGACAAAATGGCGCCTTCACTACCTTCAGAAAAGCTAGTGCGTCATGCTTGCAGATTCTTAGCGCCGCCGAGTTTACACGGCGATAGTGGCGCTGCCATCGAGAGCGTCAGCGCCGAGCGCGTCCGCAAGCAAACGGTCGGCTCTCGCATCGAGTATTGCTTGCTTGAGGTGATGTTTTTTGCAGTGCAAGCGTTTTTATTATTTCACTGGTCTACAAAGCATGATACTTGCCGTATTTATCTCTCGAACACTCTTTCAATGAATCGCTTTAGACCGCAGCGCTCTAGTCCGTTTAGCGGAAAGATTTGAACAAGCCCATCTTTTCGGCCAACAGCCATGCCACTCCTCAACTGGCTCCATTTACAATCTGCAAGACACGCGGGAGAGGAGGAGCCTGCATGGGTGACACGAATGGCGCTACTTTATTTTTTTAGGGACTTTATCTCCCATATTCTAGGTCACTCTAGTGGGCGAAAAGGTGAGGTAGTGAACTTGTGAAAGTAGGTCCACTACCGTACCCCACAACTATGAAACCACAACAATGAAACCAAAACTATAAAACCAGAACCAATGACTCTTTTCATGCGGCGCTTCGAGCGCCTTACTCTGTTCTGCAGGAGAATAGGACCCCACTTACTTACGTTTTTAGTTTATTTCACGAGGGCGCTTCCGACGGTCTGGCGTGGGAACAAAACATATCGGAACAAATATTCGGAACTAGATGAGACATGTGAATGCTGCAGTAAAGATCCAGAGACCACTCAGCACATCCTAATGGAATGCGACGGGATCCACCCAGCGAGAACCGTAGGTAACGTGCAACTCCCAGAAGCGCTTGGGTTTAAAGTGGAAGGAAACATTAACAGATCAGCCGTAGAGATCAGCAAGAGACGATTAGAGTACTGGTGGAAAAAAAGCAGGGAAAAGATGGATACGACCTGATCTCTTAAAATCATAGGCAGCGGTACAAGCTAAATTTTTGAAAAAGGTATACAAAAATGCTAGATAAAGAACATGTGTAGTATACCTGATTAAATCAAGCAGGCTAGGTGACTATTTGTCGCCACCCCGTTTCAAAGGGGATGCCAATAAATCATCATCATCATCATCATCGTGGAGAGTATGTGTCAGTGTTGCCTGTGCGGTCTGGACTGTGAGCTTGCCTTGCTCTCGAGTTCACCAAATGGCCACAGAGGGCGAAAAATCAACCGCGGCGCGTTCCAGCCTAAGCGCGTAAGTGGAGCTACTGTAATTTGGTCGAATACTTTAGTTTATATTTTTTCTGCTAGGGGCGCTCAACACGACTCAATATTTGAGCTATTAATGTACATATAGTAACCGACAAACACAAATACAGTCTAATGTTATGACAAAATAAGGAGTCTATTGTTTTTATAGGACTTCTGTAATTAAAGTCCGTGCTTTGTTACTTGAATAAAGGTTTTGAGGCCTCACTGACATGTGATTAGCGGCAGCCCACTGGTATCGATTGCAGTCTGTGCCGTTTATCGATTCAAATTGTACGGCGGTTATATTTGCGAACGGGGTGGTCGTTTCCTTTGAGCAGCACCACGCAGGTTCATTTTAATTAGATATCAATAATACCTCAGCCAGTTTATGCGTCCAACATTCGATAGCTGCCACCAAGCGAACGTGTTTAAAGACTGTGAACTTTCTCAGCTGCGGCGTTTCACTGGCGGCTGCATGCACGGCTTCCGCCGTTTGTGATCTGCCGCGTCTGGCCGCGTTGCGTCTGTTTGCTCGAAAAAAAAGTGCTGGCCAGCACGAAAATTCATCGCTGGAACCGAGCACAGTCTGCTTGAAGACTACCCACGAAAGCGGATTAACCTTGCAGCCCCTGGGCTTGTGCGCCGGTGAGTAAAAAAGCAGTGCTTCGCATTTTCAACTTTGAATTTCTTTGCATGCGAGGCAAATAAAGCAGATTCCTGTCGTCATTTCTTAAAAGTAGAAAATAGTAATAATTCTAAAGTTATTGCCCTTCCAAAGCAATTCAAACGAGGCTCTTGCGACTTTGCCAAGTTGCTAAAATTACTAACATGAGTACAGCATAACTAATAAAGTTTTGGCTGTTTCTGCATAAATGATACACCGCGATGAATTCACTGCACATTAGTGACAAGTGTACTTCCGGTGATACAGTTAGATTAACTGCATTTGAGACATAATAAAATGACTGTGTTTATACTAATATCTGACAGAAACAATTGTCATCTAATCGAGACTTGACTAAGCACAGCCCACACAAAGACACCACTGAAAGAAATGCAAACTCAAAACAGTGTTGTGTGTGTGTGTTTGTGCGTTTTTTTGTCATGAAGCGTTTCGTGCACTGTTCTCTGTCATACATGAATCACAAACTCACGCACACTTCCAGCATAGTAATTGAGGCTCTTTTTTCTTTCGACTCCAGCCTCCAAGACGCTGCTCATATTTGGACTCATCCCTTTGGACTCTATTGTCTCTGGACATAGAAGTCAACCGTGAATGTGTCTCCACTGGAAGTAACATCAAGGGCCAGAATCCTCACAGGGTATGTTTCTGAACACTTCAACTAGAACTGTGATTTTTCTTCATTTATGGGACTAACTTTTGTTTCACCATTTTTTGCTTACATGTGTGTCATGGCTTTGTCATTTCTCTTTTCAGGAAGACGGACAAAAGAGAGATTATTGGTCTGCAAGCTGCCCACGCTAAGCCACAAGATGCTCAACTGTCACCACAATGACAACAGGTCCTCTTGAACTACGTGCCTCACTATGAAATGTTTGAAAGTTTACCAGATAGAGAGGTGTGAGCCCTATTAGGAAAACAGCAGTCTACAGTTCTGTATCATACTGAGCGGGAGTGAGAAATTTGACATACAAGCTTAGTTGCGTTTAGAACTCTAGCTTAGAACTTAGATCTAATAAAGCTAAGGCAATTGCCATTTGTTCAGCCACTTCAGAATTTTCCGCTAGAACCAAGGCAGCATTAGACACATTTTGTTTAACGTCAACCACAACAATTGTAAATGCATGCCCACCTCTGTAGGCAGTTCTAGCTTTAGAACTCTAGTTAGCTTAGAACTCTAGGGCTCTTTATGACAATTGGAGAAGTAACATGTTAAGTCCCAACTTGTTTCTTTTGCAGTCATTATAGCCATGACGACCAGAACAGAAACAATGTAGCAAGCTCCTACTTGCTAATGCACAAACTCTGTCATCTGCTCTTTGCAAATCAATTTGACGGGCATTAGTACCACGAAGTATCACATGCTCCCTCACAACGATAATTTGTTACATGAAAATGCAAAGAATTTTAAAATTAAGCGCTTAATGCAATTTTAAGGAAATGACACTTCCTGTTGCGTGAAACTCATTTTATTTTTTGCTTAAAGTACCCTCAGGGCCACAGGTATTAAAGAGGGGAGTGGTTACAAAGTAGTAGAGTAAAACAAACACCTGCAGTGAGTTCTTGTAACAATGATTCTCCTGATTATACAATGTTAGCTAATGTTTTGCAAAAAAGTTTGTTATCTGTGATGGCTGCGATACTTGGTGGTTTCATTTCTGAGATGTACGGGGCATGAAAGAAAGACTTCGTGTTCCATAAATCATTTCCTACCTTACTGCGATGATCGACGCAGTTTCAAATGCACTGAGGCCGCAGTATGAAGTCGTCATGAAGTGTGGTGTGATAGAAAATTTTATGAAATAGCAAAAGATGGCCGACTTTGCGGCGATTAGCTAGTGGAATGAGTGCTAGGCCAGTTTACATTGAAGTTATACTCGTGGTACGGTTATAATTAGAAATAAAAGTATAGTTATTTTGTACTAGTTCAAGTGAAGTAATGAGAATAACACGACTGGGATCCCATATTGCAGATGCATATTCAAGTTTCCAGCGAATTAGTCTTGTAAAGCTGTAGTTCTAAAGTAGACGGTGCTTTGGAAAGGTTGCGCCATAAGTACCCGAGCATGTGATTAGCACTGCTAATGACGTACTCTATATTATTGGTCCAATTTGAGTTATTTATATGACACGACAAAATCTAAGGGAACGTTAGCATGGCAAGTGCTAGGATTAGAAATGCGCATGATTTTACATTTGTTTACTACAAGAGGCTCATATACAGTTTGCATGAAATCAATAACTAGGCTAGTACTGCACCATAAGAGATAGCTAGAAAAGGCAAGCTCACACAACCGGCCAGCCTATTTCACACTTCTCAAACTTGAGAAATCACTAAAAGCAAATTTTCTGTCTCTTCAAACAGCAGATGACAAAGCCTGCGCACAGTGTGCTCCCAAAAATATTTTGAAATGTACTCGCAGAATAAGTTCAGATCAGCTTAACATTCAGCTAATCAACAGTGAACGAGCAAGGGAAACCTCAGCGTGGGAACTTGTCTTCGTCTCGGCCCTCACAAATATGTTTGCTTGGTGAAACGTTGGCTTCAAGCTGAGGCTTCCCTTGGTCACCTCTGTTACTCAACTGAAGTGTTCTTCTCCTTGCAACCTCTTTGCTGTGTTTGAATACCTATACCGAGATTCTTTTTCAACATGAAACCACAAATTCCATTTTCCAAGGATCTATGAGCATTAATTGGGCTTGCTTATATGTTGATTTAGTGTCCTTGTTTTATTCACACAATATTTCCAGAAATCCTTGTAAGCACTGCTGTCTCCATAACGTTCCTTGGTTTCCCTACGAGTACTCCACTTGTGTCAAAGCCTTTGCTGCCGCACCTGAACACTAAATGTGCCGCAGAAAAATATCAAGAGCAGAAAATGTGATGTAAAATTTAGCATAACGCCCCCCTCCTACACTTCGTGCCTCTCGCCAATGTGTTATGAGAGCAATGAGACATTGCAGCTCGAGCTTATCTTGCTGACAGTACATTTTTGCCGAGTAATTTTTTGTGATCCTTTCTTTAATCTATCGGAAATCGTCAAACGCAGAGAATATAAAACGTCAAGCAGCACTGTACGCAATACAAGTACGAGGGCAGCTCGGCATTAATATCACTGTCTGAACCTTCGTTCTCCCTGCTATACGGCACGCCGAACACGATGAGAAAACTTCGCTCGATTTCAGCTTTGGGTCCCAATAAATAGATGGTTATCTGTGTTTCTGTATGTTGTAAACTCAGTGACGGACAACATTAAGTCCACCTGAGTTGTACGAAAATTGTGATCATGTACAGTCGAGTGCAAAATATTAGAGACCACGGGAGCGGCGACTGAACTAGAGTTACTGTATATGCTGCATATACAGTAACTCTAGACTGAACTGCATGGCTGCGCCTTCTGACGGCTGCGCGCCGAAGTTCGAGAGCGCGACTGCGCACGCGCGTCCTTTCTTACCTGTCAGCCTGCTCGTTCGCTCGCTTCAACCGCGCGCGCACCGGAACGCGTGAGAGAGCTCAAGGTGTCACTTCTGCAGTCGCCGTCGAATCGCCCGAGTGATGATGTCGTCATATCGTGACGAAAACATTTCATTTGCACTGGCAGCGCTCAGAGCGCACCACTCTCGGCGCCTTGCTTCTTGACGCTCCGCGGCGCGAAAAACATGCTTTGCGTCACTTTTTCTGAAATCGAGTTTTGTGATAAGGTCAGAAAGTAGCGATGTCTTTTGCGTTCCACTTCCTGAAACTTAAGCATGATGCAATTATTTGTGGTACGCAGTCCAAATATCATGTGCCCAGACACATGCGTGAAACCACTGATTATCGAGCAGCTGGATAGAAGAGTCAGGGAAGAGAACGGGGAATTATCGCAGAAGGCACGCGGACAAGTACCGAGTGTCCAATCTGCCGGGTTTCAATGCAATGCAATGCATACTTTATTGGAAAGAATAAAGAGTCCCGCTCAGCTACGGGGCTGTGAAACGCCAGACACGCTTTGTGCCGCAACACGGAATGTCGCAATGTATTGAGTCTAACTAAGGAGTTTTTAAAATTTGTTTTGTTTTTACATGGGACTTCAATTTCATTAAGCACTTTGAATTGAATTATGTTTACATGGAATTCGGTAAGCTATGTTACAGAACAAGGCAAGCGAAAAACACAAGGACGCTTGTAAACCTCTCTTAATGGTTAAATGGAACAGGTTTCAACGATTCAACGCGGAAAATGGACATCTGACCATTTATTGAAAACGCTAAACCACCTAGCACCTCCATCATCCACTTTTTCAGAGCACGGCTCTTAATAGGTGAGGCGTAAACTCGTAAAGGCTCATGGGAAACGTCGTCTGCTCGGCGCTTCCGGCTCAACCGCTGACGGTTCCGGCGCGCAATTTTCCGTTCGCGGGGCCGGTCGCGTTTGCTCTCTGTGCACTTTCATCATAAAGTATCGCCCACGCTGCAAATATCTAGAGCCCGTGACGTACGCATCGATGACTGACCATTATATCTGAGCTTAGGCAGTCATTTAAAATATTTTTTTTCTAGCCGAATTGACAGAACACGTGAATTAGGTATGCGTGCTGTCACAGTCGCGGGTTTATCTTGAATGACGAATCGCACTTCCTTGTTCTTAAGTGAATTCTGTTCGGATCAACAATGGGAGTGATCTTGTAACATTTCAATGGTGAATATCAGATTTGGGCTAGAGCCCGTCGTATACACTAACGTGTTTGCCTTTGATCGTAGTCCTTGATAAATCGCGTTGAGCAAGCGCGCACAGCTAAGAAACTTGGCTTTACTTAAAAAAAAAGATACCCACACACGTGTAGCTTTTCGAACTTTTATGCCACTGATAACGTAGATGCTTGGACCAGTTGGTATGACATACAAGGAATTTTATATCATTTTACAGCGAACCTTTATAGGTTTTGCGACGTTTATCATGCATGTGTTGTTTTCTACAATAACTTGCTGTCCACGTTACTGATAATATTTCATGGAACATGTTTAATAACCAAACGTTAACGACGCGATCGGCATGGTTTAACGATATTTTAACGTAGTATCTCTTTCTGCAACTTCACCAAAACATTCGTTATAAAAGTGTACAGAAATTTATAACACATTTTAACGCGATCCAAGCTGCAGTATACCCCTTGTGTTTGGGACACTTTGTGATAGTTGTGTAAGATATGGAACGCAAGGTATGCTAGAAGCGTTTGTCGACTGCAGTTGACTTCCGCGCACGCTTGAGTCTGTCTTAATATGCTTTCGACGTCTCTTTATAAGTAATATTGCAGCTTTGTGATCGTTAGGCTAATGTTTCTCGTCTTGTGCACCTTTCACAAAACATACGAGAAAAATTATCGTATCCCGGCCACGGCGGCCGCATTTCGATGGGGGCGAAATGCGAAAACACCCGTGTACTTAGATTTAGGTGCACGTTAAAGAACCCCAGGTGGTCCAAATTTCCGGAGTACCCCACTACGGCGTGCCTCATAATCAGAACTGGTTTTGGCACGTAAAACCCCATAATTTAATTTTTTTTACGAGAAAAATTACGGTCTACGCTTTTTAAATCCTTCCACTACACCTTGCTCATCTTGCATGCATCTAGCACTAAATTAAGGTCGCTATACTATGCAAGTTATTCGCTTAAATGTTGTTCCAAGACATTCGTGCCAAGAAAAAGCTATTGATTGGAACCGCCTGCCCGCCTCTAACGCCTCCACTACTAAACCATGCATGTTTGATCAAATCAGCCTAGTGAAACTTAGATGTAACAAGTAAAAAAAAAAAAAATCAGATCCCTATTACACTACCGTGCAGATGGAATCCAGCGAAGCTGTGGTGGGTTCTGTCGTTGGCACGAACAGAATTCACTTTAGAACAAAAAAGTGCGATTCGTCATTCAAGATAAACCCGCGACTGTGACAGCACGCATACCTAATTCACGTGTTCGGTCAATTCGGGTAGAAAAAAATATTTTAAATGACTGCCTATGCTCAGATATAATGGTCAGTCATCGATGCGTACGTCACGGGCTCTAGATATTTGCAGCGTGGGTGATACTTCGTGATGAAAGTGCACAGAGAGCAAGCGCGACCGGCCCCGCGAACGGAGAATCGTGTGCCGGAACCGTCAGCGGTTGAACCGGAAGCGCTGAGCAGACGACGTTTCCCGTGAGCCTTTACGAGTTTACGCCTCACCTATTAGGCGCCCGTTCCTGCGGCCATCGTCGACGTCGGCGTTTTCCGGTGGCGTAACCGAGCGAACGAGCGAAGTATGAAAGAGCGCACGCGGAGCGCCGCGGGGTGGGGTAATGAAAGACGCGAGGAGGAAAGTGCAGGAGGCTACGGTGAAGTAGGTATGGGCAGAGTAGCGCGCGTCGTCTGGGAGGTCACTCGGCGGCAGCAGGTCTGAATCGCACCCACGCGTCACCCACGCGCTGGCCCTCGCGATCTCCAAATTATGCGAGGCAGTCGCGCCAAACTTCGATCGTTTGCAAGGCGCCGCATGAGGCGCCATCTAATATATCGCGAAATGAAAACACGTATAGAGGTGCGCTCAAATTTCGCATTAGGAATTATCGTAATCGTCGGGGATTTTTTTTTTTATTTACTGTTTCTTAGAACAAATCTGCGATGATTCCCCGTTCTCTTTCCTGGCTCTTCTCTCCAGCTGCTCGGTATTCGGTGGTTTCACGCATGTGTCTGGGCACATGATATTTGGACTGAGTACCACAAATAATTGCATCATGCTTAAGTTTCAGGAAATGGAGCGCAAAAGACATCGCTGCTTTCGGACCTTATCACAAAACTCGATTTCAGAAAAAGTGACGCAAAGCATGTTTTTCGCGCCGCGGAGCGTCAAGAAGCAAGGCGCAGAAAATGGTGCGCTCTGAGCGCTGCCAGTGCAAATGAAGTGTTTTCGTCACGATATGACGACATCATCACTCGGGCGATTCGACGGCGACTGCAGAAGTGACACCTTGCGCTCTCTCACGCGTTCCGGTGCGCGCGCGGTTGAAGCCAGCGAACGAGCAGGCTGGCAGGTAAGAAAGGACGCGCGTGCGCAGTACGCGCTCTCAAACTTCGACGTGCAGCCGTCAGAAGGCGCAGCCATGCAGTTCAGTCGCCGCTCCCGTGGTCTCTAATATTTTGCACTCGACTGTACTGCCTCATTCACCATTGACAATAAACAATGTGAGCTTACTTGTTTGAAGTGTTTTATTGCCAGTTGAGGCCTCTCGGTCACCTGGCGACATAATGAAGATATCTGTAGTCATGCTAGAGTACAGTACACACGAATACCTCCCCGAAAGCGGTAACAAAACGCCCCAAACCAGCGAGCGAGCAGCGCGACCAGCCCTACGAACCGCTACCGTAACGGCCATATTGTTCACTACCTAATGATGACGATATTAGTTTTGATTTTGCCAGCGCCATCTCTTGGTCGCATACTTTAGTTCACATGCAACGCCACCGCTACGCTTATTTTCGTTGCACTGTGGAAGGTACAGTTTCCCTTCTCTAAGTTTGTATGGGTGTTCTGTGAGTATGTGTCAGTGTTGCCTGTGCGGTCTGGACTGTGAGCTTGCCTTGCGCTTGCATTGCGGAGTGTTAGCTTTCCTTCGATGTTTCCGTTTATTTTTGTCACGAATGACTTACGCTCGTAAATAATGGCGTATATACTCATCAAAAGGCTACAGGCCAGCACTGTGCAGTTTATGGGTGCACAAACAACCAGCGGAAAATAACGATTTGGAGGACCACAACACAGCACTCCCCGAGATCACTGCCGCGATGTGGTTCGTTCACGCTTCGCCGGTTTCCTGGATCACCTGGTGACTTGGCATTTCATTCTAATGTGAAGTTGTGAACCAATGCATACATCAGTAAAATAACGCATTTTGAATAAACTCTTTTCGACACAGTTACCAATAAGTTGCGAGAATTGTCAGCTCTTCGATGCAATATTTTCTCGTATGTGGTGGCAGAGGCTACATTTGTTATTCTTTCAAACACGACTTCATTGCAGTGCCTAATACGGGGGTGACACGGCGCACTTTTGATCGTGATCGAGCCAGATATGGGTCGAATTTCTTGGTCGCGGCGATTGGCTTCTTTGCTCAATCTGCGGAAGGGAGCCAATCGCGGTCGAACATTCCGAATCGGTCACGGTCGCTATCAAAAGTGGCCGTGTGACACCGGTATAAGACAAATTGGAGCACTCTGCGAGAGAACTAGTCGGTAAATACACTTCGCAGCGATCTGGAAAAATCGTGTCCTATGGAAGATGTATGCAGACCCTGTGTCCACCAAAACATTGTCTCTGCGTTCACACGCACCCTGCGCGGCCCTGCCCATAAAGGTAATTAACTTCAACAGTGTTGTGCTGCATCGAGCTCACCCATCTTTGAGCGTTGTCTATGTGCTCGGGCAGCAAGAGTGTGCAAAAACGAACGTGTCAACCTCATCAGCGCGGCCTAGCGCCAGTGCTAGAGTTCGGGAACCGTAATGCGCTAACTGTGCGTGGCGTAGAAACGCGCTATGTGAGCCCGCGCAAGTAAGAACGTAAAAAACGGTATTCGCATGGGTACGCGGACAATAGAATCATGCTTGCAAGAATAACAGTAACGAAAAAATAAATAATTCGCACAGCCGATCAAGTGAAATACTTATGTGCGTGCAGTGACCGCTTCGCTGTCCACTAAGCGCTTTTCACTCACGTACGGTCAGTAGTGGTTTACAGTCATATCCATATGTATTTATTCAACAATTGTTAAGACTCGACATTGCTTTATCATGAACGTAGCACAGTGAGACAGTGTAAGGGAAACAAGAGAAAGAGCAGAGACGGCCCTAACGCTGAAATACTATTGGCTTATTTCGCTTCAGAGATAGCGCACACGAACAATTGTTGCCGTACGCGATATTATCAATACAAACTTCGCGCACGATCTACGTTAAGGTTCACCGTGAGCGAAGCTTGTTCCAAATTCAGACATTCGAAAGAAAAGCCATTCCAGGTAAACAAACGTAAAAAATAGGTAAACAAATATATCTTTATAACAAGTCCTGTTATAATCCCTATTGGGATTGACAGTATGTATAAATAAATAAATACTAAAAACAAAAATCTAGCACCTGGGCTGTATCAGTTGCGCTGGCATCTGTGATCACTGTCGCGCGTCGGTTCGCTGCAGGTACCGCGCTGCTCGATCGCCACGCTCTTTGACATTTGGTTATAAGCACCCTGCACCGCACCAGATCCAATAAATTTTGCATGATTGAGCTGTTCAGTTGCGTCGGAAGCGTATGGAGTAACCACCGAATATCTACCAACCACTGACACGCGTCGTCGTGCCGAAAGCGCCTGGTTCTAAGCATTGCCCGACAGCTACGTACGCGCCTGCTTTCGCCAAATGAGGCAACCCTCAACCGCGAAACGTAATGGTGATCAGATTCAATCGACGATACGGTCACATGTGCCCAGCAATAACAATTAAATATACCGCTGATTATCACGCCAGGTCTCGACGAAGCAGACGCGGCTGCCGCCGCTACCGACGACGAAACACCACATCCACTGGCTGGGCTTGCTGTTGCCATGGCACACTACACTGAGCGCTCACGCGAGCACGTGAAACATGTAACAAGTCAAGCGGCACAAGACAAGCGAAGCGGAAGCGAAGACCACACAACCGAAGTGCGGCCGGCCTGCTCTCGCAAGGCGCACATTCCAAAATGGCGGCATAACATGTTCTGACGCTATACGTCGCCCAAGGCCAATACCTTGCGTCGCCCGTGTCGGCCAATGGCGCTGCTCAAACGTCGGTTTGTGAAAAGCATGGAGGATCATGGTGAAAAGGTCTATTGACCCTTTTCGCGGAGCAGTTTGCTTTAGAGAAACGAGATGGCGCTCACGGCGGCGCGCCATACCTCTCCTCAGCGACCGCGCACGAATACGAAACCATTACCGCTTCTACCTTGCTTCTATGCGATCAGCTGTCGGAAATGCAACTGAGTTTTCGCTAACACACTGTGCTCCAATCATGCTGGATTGAATCATGTGTATTGAAGACGTGTGCATTAGTTGGCTGCAAAAATAGTGACTGGCATGTTAAGGAATAGAATGAATCTGTGTGGCCAAGTTCGCGGACCGCTGCTGCAACTGTGCGAACGTGTTACCGGCACTTCGTGATGTATGGCTTTCCTCGAGGATACAGAAACTTGCTCATCCGCCAGCCTTGTATCGCTAACCTTCAAAGAAAGGGCTTCATCTCTATAACGTCCGCATGAGTGAGTTCCACTCGTTAACCAATGACTAAGGGAGTAGCGCCGCTTCCTGTCATAGTAAGTTTCGCGCACATTATCTATACACATCTTTCCCAAGTATCAGGAAAACTTACGCCCACTCTATCGCCGACGTATCAAGAATAAGTGAATGGGCGCACACTTGAATATATGCGCACTGTATACGCACAATAAATGACGGACTACACCTATGGCGCACGAATGGTCGAAGCTGAATGTTCCTTGATGGTCCACAAGAGTAAGCGAGTTACTAGCTGTAATATATATTTGCTACAAGGTACCCAATGTACAAAACAGCTACGTTTCAAGCCTTGTGCGCACCAAGAACAAATCTATAGGAACTGAGCACACCCGCGAGCGATTAGGCAGAAAATAATCAGATAGTGGCCGCACCGAGGAACTTCACTGAGTCAGAAACTCACAAGCCACTGCTTCAAAATATTTGCCGAATAAAGAAGAAAGAGCAAAACACACGAATCCTGACTGAATTCATAATCGGAAAGCTTGGAATACATATTTAGACCCGCTTTTAGAACAAGCACCATATACGCTGCTTGCGCCGTTTGGACATAGCTTAATCAGCTCCGAAATCGCTTTTGCATGTTCTTTGAAGCTGTGGTCAAAGCTTCGTGTCGTCCACCTAGTCACCGTCTACGATATCTCCGAAAACAGAGGTTTTCTAAGCCGCGCCGGCGTCATACACTTTCATTGTAAACAAGGAGGCAACGGAGGCAAGCAATGGACGCGTCACCACGTGATCAAACATGGCAGCGCCCACGGGATCGCCGCGAAAAGGGTCATATTTTCACTTTAGCCACGTAATTCAATGTTGTTGATGGCAATGGACACTGGATGGATGGATGGATGGATGGATGAATGAATGAGGCTGAACCCTTTAAATCGGGCGGTGGCATACGCCACCTAGCCATGACTATTAACCTATCTTGTACTTTGTGGTGGGTGAAATTTCACCCCTGCCTTGATTTTATCCACCAATCAGATAACCTCTGTTTGGTTATTTCTACCTGCTTAAAGCCTATTTTGCCTTCACTGTCCCTAAACACCTGCCAACTCTTCCGAATTTTCCGTAAAATGTACGAATTTGGACACGTCTTACGATTTTACGAATGTCGGCTCAATTTTTACGGAAAAGTGGTTATATTCGCGAAATAGTTTTTAAAATTTTTAATAAATTCACACCGTTGCTGGTGGGTAGGGGCGCCACTTACGTAGGGGCGCAGAGATGGAGGTATGCGCCGTAATCTTTATTGTCTGCCGAGTAAGGAGATTTTTTCAATCTGTGACGTTGCCTTCGTCATCGGATTGTTGGAGTACCTGACGATGGCTGGAAGTCACTGGTTGTCGTTACTCTCAACATAGAGGTCTACCTGTACGTAAGTGGCGCCCCCAGAGACGACGGCGATTTCGGGTCGATGCGGCAGGCACAGTTTCGGTATGGGAGGCTGTGGCTAGTCGTCTTGCCTGTCACCTTCGCTAGGCTTTTTTCGCGACGCTAGGCTTTTTTCGCGAGTACAGTAAAAGCTCGTTAATTCGGACACGTCCTTTGGTCCCGGCAGGCGTTTGCATTATTTAATGCAATGAAACTCTCGTTAATTCGGACGTATTTGGCCGCACATCGGTTAATTCGGACAATTCTTGGTGCTCGGCGAGCGCAGAGCGCCACAAATGTGCGACGCAAACGAGCTATAACTAGAGTGTACTCTACCATAACGGCATTAGCGTCCACCGAAACGAAGCGACGGAGTTCAAATCGTACGGGAATGACAGCAACGCCAGGACGCTTCGTACCTATTTGAGCCTTTAAAGCTTTCATTCTTGCGTTTGCCGGCGCGCATAGCACCGCATTGGCCGCGTGCCTTCAAAACTGCGTAGTCGCCATCCGTGATCGCGTTGATAGCGGCTGCGGTTTCATCCGCAGCGGTTGCGGTAAAAAGTAGTTTCGTTTTCACTAGTACACTCTAGTTTTCACTCAGTGTCCGTGCCGTCAGGGAATGGAATACGAACTCCTTGAAAAGACAAAAAAAAAAAGAAAGAAAAGCAAGAAATTTGAGCCATTCCACGCCGCCGCGCGTTGTTTTCCATCCTTCTCCGCATCGCCAGCCTCGCGCGCCTCTGTCCCGTTGCCCTTCCGCCCCTCCGAACACGAATGGTCCGCGCCCATAGCTCTAAGCCACGCCACCCTCCGAAACATGAATGGACCGCGCCAAAACAACGTTAGCGTCCACCGAAACGAAGCGACGGAGTGGTTCTTTATTCTATGACGGAGTACTGGAATGACAACAACGCCGGAAGGCTTCGTGCCTATTTGTTCCTATTCGTGCCTAGCTTGCGTTTACCGCCGCACATAGCACCGCGTTGGCCGCGTGCCTTCATGACTGCGTAGTTACCAACCATGATCGTCTTGATAGCTGCCGCGATTCCGTCCGCTGCGGTTGTGGCAAACAGTAGTTTCGTTTTGACTCGGTACGCACGTCGGCCGCGTGCCTTCATAACTCGGTAGTCGCCATGCATGATCGCGTCGATATCGACAGCGGTTTCGTCCGCAGTTGCAGCAAACGGTAGTTTCGGTTTGACTATGCGTGCGTCGGCCGCGCGCCTTCAGAACCGCAAGGTCGCCGTGCATGATCACGTTGACAGCGGTTGCGGTAAGCAATAGTTTCGTTTTTACTCAGTGTAAAGCTGTCGAGGATGAAGAGAGAGAGATTGCGGTTGTGAAGAGGAAGAGGCGCACCGTCTACATCGCGATGGGCGGCGACCCGGCGACATTGGCGAAAAAATAAACGGGATGTGCGCGCGCTAGTGAAAAGCCTGTCTCAGATGAAGACGCGCGCCGCGGCCGCAATGTGAAGGAAGTCGCGAAACCTTCGCCGCTGCGAGCTCTAATCAGTCGCGAGATGACGAGAATTGCAGCTTCCGCATTGCGTTTATGCAAAATAGAAACAGAATTTGCTGATTCATACTGGAAATAAGAGCGTGTTGACGTAGTAAGCATTTGTTTATTGTTTTCTTGATACCCTCGATAATTCGACATTCGGTTAATTCGGACATTTGTTTCGGTCCCGTGAAATCCGAATTAACGAACTTTTACGTATGACCTGTTTTGTGGGCCTCGCTTTTTTTTGTGCGACGTGCTGCTGCATCGGGCGCAGTGCGACTCCGGCACTCCGGTGTTGTGTAGCCGTAGAGGCTGCGAAGTGTGATGGCGTGCTCGAAGCCTCGTCAGTACTAGATACTATCAGTACTTCCAAGTGTGTTTGAAGTCGTACTCCTCGGCAGAATTCCCGTGCACGCCCCCCCCCCCCCCCCCCCCGGTCGCGAGTTTACGAATTTAAAAGTCTTGAGGTTGGCAGGTATGCTAGTAAACCCCAATGCTTTGAAAAAATCAGCCCCGTTGCCTTGCACTGTAGGGTTAAGCCCTTTACAGGAAAGTATGAGGTGTTCAGCCGTTTCTTCTTCTTCTCCACACGCACAGCACAACGTGTCTATACCTTGGTACGTGACTCGGTACATCTTAGTCCGCAATACTCCCGTCCTGGCTTCAAACAACAAAGAGCTTCCCCTAGAATTATCGTAGATATTTTCTTTGGCAATTTCTTGCTTGAACGTTCGGTATGTTCCCAGTGCTGATTTCGTCTGCATCCCTGTTTTCCACAGACCCCTCTCTGTTTCCTTAACCTTTTTCTTAACCGCTGTTTCCTGGTTTGCACCCCTCCTGCAGTCCAAATATTTGATTGACAGTTTTCTGGTCAGCTTCCTCCATTTTGTATCAACATTCCTCATGTACAAATAACTGAAAACTCTCCTTGCCCACCACTTTTCTCCCATTTCTCTCAATCACTCCTCAAATTCTATCTTGCTGCTGGCTTCCCTGCCCTCGAATGACGTCCATCCCATGTCACTCTGTACCCCCTGATTTGGTGTATTTCCGTGTGCTCCCAGAGCCAGTCTACCTACCCCTCGCTGCTTAACTTCCAACCTTGCTCGAACCTCTGATCTCATGCACAGGACCGCATTGCCGAAAGTCAAACTAGGAACCATCACCCCTTTCCAAATCCCTCTCACCACTTTGTACCTATTGTAATTCCACAGTGCCCTATTTTTCATCACAGCTGCATTTCTGCTACCTTTAGCCGTCACATATTTTTCATGTTCCGTTAGGTACTCAGCTCCATTGTTTATCCACACTCCAAGATATTTGTACTTGTCCACCACCTCCAGCGTAACCTCCTGTATCCTATGCTCGCTGCCCTGAATATCATTAAGTCATGACTGCTGATTTTTCTTTACTAAACTTCAAACCTAAGCTATCTCCCTCTTTACCACATATGTCCATTAATCTCTGCAAGTCTTCCTTGCTGTCAGCCATAAGTATAATGTCATCCGCATACATTAGTCCTGGTAATGACTGTTTAATCCATTCTCCTTGCTTGACATAGGAAAGGTTGAAGCGAAGTCTGCTCCTCTCTAATTTTTTCTCTAATCCTTGTAAATACAGCATGAACAAGAGAGGTGACAGAGGACACCCCTGCCTAAGCCCCTGCTGTATCTCTATACGCCCAGATGCTGCTGCTGCTGATGATGATGATTTATTGGCATCCCCTTTGAAACGGTACGGCGACAAATAGTCACCTAGCCTGCTTGATTTAATCAGGTATACTATACATTTTCTTTATCTAGCATTTTTGTATACCTCTCATTATTATTTTTCTGTTTCAAAAATTTACCTTGTGCCGCTGCCTATGATTTTAAAAGATCAGGTCGTATCCATCTTTTCCCTGCTTTTTTTTCCACCAGTACTCCAATCGTCTCTTGCTGATCTCTACGGCTGATCTGTTTATGTTTCCTTCCACTTTGAAACCAAGTGCTTCTGGGAGTTGCACGTTACCTACGGTTCTCGCTGGGTGGATCCCGTCGCATTCCATCAGGATGTGCTGGATGGTTTCTGGATCTTTACTGCAGCACGCACATGTCTCATCTAGTTCCGAATATTTGTTCCGATATGTTTTCGTCCTTAGGCAACCGGCTCGAGCCTCAAATAGCAAGGCACTGCCCTTTGTGTTATCGTACAGATTTTCCCTTCTAATTTCTTTCTTCTCATTCTTGTAAATCTCCATTGTCCTTTTTGTTTCCATTCTTTTCATCCAATTCACGGTCTCTATTTCTCTCACTGGATGGATGGATGGATGGATGGATGGATGGATGGATGGATGGATGAGGCTGAACCCTTTAAATCGGGCGGTGGTATACGCCACCTAGCCATGACTATTAACAGATTTTGTACTTGTGGTGGGTGAAATTTCACCCCTGCCTTGATTTTATCCACCAATCAGATAACCTCTGTTTGGTTATTTCTACACGCTTAAAGTCTATTTTGCCTTCACTGTCCCTAAACCCCAATGCTTTGAAAAAGTCAGCCCCGTTGCTTTGCACTGTAGGGTTAAGCCCTTTGCAGAAAAGCATGAGGTGTTCGCCCGTTTCCTCTTCTTCTCCGCACGCACAGCACAACGTGTCTATACCTTGGTACTTGACTCGGTACATCTTAGTCCGCAATACTCCCGTCCTGGCTTCAAACAACAAAGAGCTTCCCCTAGAATTATCGTAGATATTTTCTTTGGCAATTTCTTGCTTGAACGTTCGGTATGTTCCCAGTGCTGATTTCGTCTGCATCCCTGTTTTCCACAGACCCCTCTCTGTTTCCTTAACCTTTTTCTTAACCGCTGTTTCCTGGTTTGCACCCCTCCTGCAGTCCAAATATTTGATTGACAGTTTTCTGGTCAGCTTCCTCCATTTTGTATCAACATTCCTCATGTACAAATAACTGAAAACTCTCCTTGCCCACCACTTTTCTCCCATTTCTCTCAATCGCTCCTCAAATTCTATCTTGCTGCTGGCTTCCCTGCCCTCGAATGACGTCCATCCCATGTCACTCTGTACCCCCTGATTTGGTGTATTTCCGTGTGCTCCCAGAGCCAGTCTACCTACCCCTTGCTGCTTAACTTCCAACCTTGCTCGAACCTCTGATCTCATGCACAGGACCGCATTGCCGAAAGTCAAACTAGGAACCATCACCCCTTTCCAAATCCCTCTCACCACTTTGTACCTATTGTAATTCCACAGTGCCCTATTTTTCATCACAGCTGCATTTCTGCTACCTTTAGCCGTCACATATTTTTCATGTTCTGTTAGGTACTCAGCCCCATTGCTTATCCACACTCCAAGATATTTGTACTTATCCACCACCTCCAGCGTAACCTCCTGTATCCTATGCTCGCTGCCCTGATTATCATTAAAAGTCATGACTGCCGATTTTTCTTTACTAAACTTCAAACCTAAGCTATCTCCCTCTTTACCACAGATGTCCACTAATCTCTGCAAGTCTTCCTTGCTGTCAGCCATAAGTATAATGTCATCCGCATACATTAGTCCTGGTAATGACTGTTTAATCCATTCTCCTTGCTTGAAATAGGAAAGGTTGAAGCCAAATCCGCTCCTCTCTAATTTTTTCTCTAATCCTTGTAAATACAGCATGAACAACAGAGGTGACAGACGGCACCCCTGCCTAAGCCCCTGCTGTATCTCTATAGGCCCAGATACCTTGTCTTCCCATTTTATAAGCACCTTGTTACTTTTATAGATATCTTTTAAAAGATTTCTTACTCCATCTTCCACATCTAGAGGGCCCAGTATGTCCCACAAATCCTTTTGAATTACACTGTCATAGGCTCCCTTGATATCCAGAAATGCAAGCCATAGGGGCCTGTGTTCCTTTTCTGCTATTTCAATACACTGTGTCAATGAGAACAGATTATCTTCTAACCTTCTTTGTTTCCGGAACCCATTTTGTAGTTCCCCCAGCACCTCCTCGCTCTCCACCCATGCCTGCAGTCTGTCCTTTATAATCTGCATCACCACCCTGTAAACCACTGACGTCACTGTTATGGGACGGTAGTTGTTTATGTCGGCTTTGTCCCCCTTTCCCTTATATATCATGCTCATCCTGCTCAGTCTCCACCCGTCGGGGGCTTTACCGTCCATTATCATTTTGCTCACTGCCTCTCTTAATGCTTTCTTAGATTTTGGGCCCAATGTCTTTATCAACATAATTGGGATGCCATCAGGACCTGTCGACGTGCTACTAGGAACCCTCTTCTCTGCCCTTTCCCACTCGCTTTGTGCCAGTGGAGCCACTGCACTGACTAGTCCATCCTCACCTGATTGAGCACATGCTATGTTTCGTTCTTTAAATTTTTCTGTCATCATTGTTCTTATGTCGGCAGACTTTGCAAAATAGCGAGCGCCATCTGCCGTAGGCCTGAGGAAGCGTTCGGGGCACTGGGTGCGAGATTATTTGTGTGGGGAGCCAACGCCTCCTATAAAGACGCGTTGGGGGAGCATTCCCCGTCGTCTCCATATTGCTACCTGTGCCATCGAGTTTGATCGCGTGAAATTCAGCTTCCGTTGTTTGTTTAGTCGTCCTACGTCGTGTCAAAATGATGGAGGAAGACTGTATTCCGTTTTCTTTTTTGGACACGGGATGGATTTGTGACTTTTCGCAATGCTCGATTGCCAGCGACCAAGTGTGGAGCTACCTGCACTCTACAACCGCGACCGTGCATCACGCCCATCGTCGTTGGGCATTTAAAGAAGAGGGCTACGTGAAGAACGTTATGCTCAATTTGAGCACTAGTGACCTACAAGTGGGTCTTGTTCGGGCGGCTTGCTTGCCATCGATGAAGTCCGGTGCCTACATCGTGACGGCGTGGTATCGCAAAGCAAGTGGGGACATAGCTGGAGCGCACTGCACATGTGTAGCCGGGTAAGAAATTGCAATTCTGGCCAACAAAAATGCAGTTATCAGTGAAGAGCTCAGCTTTTGGCAGTGAGTCGGGTCCCTAAAACACGCGCACATTCGCTTTGAAACGAGTAGCAGACCCAGCATGCACTAAACGAAAGTACTTAATATTTCCATTCTACGACGATTGGAAGCAGTAGGGGTGTGTAGTTCTATCGTGCCTTGGTTCTGCGAACCGCGAAGAAAATGTAGAATGCAGTACATACAATACATGCGAACTGCGCTGTAGCTGTGGCCGTTTCTTGTCAAACGGACTTGTGTGCCTGCGCCAGTGCGGGGTCAATCATTAGTACGTCTCGCTTCGGTGTTCGCTTGACTTCGATCTTGCTATAATCGCGCTTTAATCGTACGCTAAGATTCCAACGCAAATGGACTTCAGTAGGCATGGAAGCTGTCCGTGCGAGAGTTGTCAGCGTTATAAAGAAACAAAACTCAAACTGGTGCGGATAACCGAGGCCCCGGCCACGCTTCCCTTTGCGCTACATATGAAATATAGGAACACGTTCGCCGCGTATTTTTTCTTGT
Source organism: Dermacentor silvarum (assembly GCF_013339745.2). Lineage (NCBI taxonomy): Eukaryota > Metazoa > Arthropoda > Arachnida > Ixodida > Ixodidae > Dermacentor > Dermacentor silvarum. Next base: position 327,186,483 of record NC_051154.1, on the reverse strand, counting down.
AAAGCGCTTTTGACTTCCACCTCAGCACAGGGGTATAAAGCGTTTAGGCGGTGGATCGTGCACACACTAACTGCGTACTGCCACGCCAAGGTTTCAGGGAATGCTTTAAGCAAAGGTTGTGTCTCCAGTGTGTAGTCCCCTCACATGAACATACTTTGCCGTCACTTTTACGTTTATATTACTTTTCTTTCCGGCGCTGCAGCTTTAGAACAGCCTGCTTTCCTAAGGAATTCATACAATCCTAATTATTGGTTGTTTATATCCACCTATACCCACACTTTTTGGACTGCAGGCTCAGTCAATCCTGTCAGCATGTTGCTGGAGTGCTGCTGAGCGTAGCAGACAAGACGGCCAAGGAACAAGAGTCCTGTATTGATGTGCCATGCAAGTGGATTTTTCCTGATGAAGGTGTAGTACCATTTGAAATGTTTTCTTTTTTTTTTACAAATTATTTGGAGCATTGATTTTGTTGTCAGCCTCGGCTTGTCGAGTAATTCAGAAATCACAGTACACTAAGTGAACTTTATTTTTGCATGTTATATTGAATCACAATTCGAAAGCACAGTTGACAAAACAAAAAGTATGCAACAGAATAGGCTGGTAAATATTGCTATTAGTAGATGGTAACAGCCTCCACTATAGAAAAACTTAAAAAAGAGAGAGAGAGAGGAACGTGGTGGGAAAGGCAGGGAGGTTAACCGGAAAAGATTCTGGTTTGCTACCCTGCACTGGGGGAAGGGGAAGGGGAAATGAAAGGTGGAAAGAATAGGGAAGAGAAAAAGCAGTCACGAAAAAAAAAATCAAGGAATTAAGAAAAAAAAAGAAAAAAAATAAAAGGAGGAGGTTGGAAACGTCTGTGAGAACTATAGTCTGTCAGATAGTCCACTCGATCGCAAAAACTTCAAGAGTGCCTTGACTGACTTATTGTGTGACGACTGTATAGGCCGGCGTTCCAGGACTGTCTGCTCCGAAAGCGGCCGGTCGTCAAGACGTGCCAGCGCGGTCGCGAATGACTGCCTATGTGCGCTGTATTGGGGACAGTGACAAAGTACGTGCTCGATTGTTTCCTCGTCGCCGCAGTGGTCACACGCAGCACTATCCTCCCATCCAATGCGGAAAGCAAACGACTTTGTAAATGCGACACCAAGCCACAATCGGCAAAGTACTGTTGTTTCGGGTCGGGATAGTCCAGGTGGAGGACGAAGTCGAAGACAGGGGCCAGTCGATGCAGACGTGTGTGTTGCAAACTAGGTGTGTTCCACAACGATTGTGTGGCATCGTTTGCAAGCACTCGAAGTTTCGCTGCTGCATCTGTTCGTGACAGCGGGATTGGTTCCTGTGCGCCGTCTTCATGAGCAGATCGAGCAGCTTCATCAGCATATTCGTTGCCCATTACGCCACAGTGGCTAGGGAGCCACTGAAAGGTGACGTCGTGTCCTTGCTTGACAAGGCAATGAAGGAGCTCTCGGATTTCGAGGACTAGTTGTTCGTAGGGTCCACGGTGTAAGGCGGAAAGCAAGCAATGTAGCGCTGCCTTGGAGTCACTGAAAACACTCCATTTGTTAGGTGGTTCCTCACGAATTATGCGAAGTGCGCTACGAAGAGCAGCAAGCTCCGCGGCTGTCGATGTCGTCTGGTGTGATGTCTTGAATTTCATGGTGGAGACTTTCGCAGGAAAAAACACTGATCCTGCAGAACCGTCCATGGTGGTTGAACCATCAGTGTATAGATGGGTATGATCACTGTATTTTTCGTAGAGCATGATCAGCGAAAGTTGCTTGAGAGCTGGTGATGAGAGTTCGGCTTTCGTTCGAATTCCAGGCACTGTCAGTCGAACTTGTGGCTGAGCCAAGCACCAAGGAGGAAACAAAACTCTCATTGCAGCTGTGTAACCTGATGGAAGGTATATACGATAAGGCAGTATTGTCTGACAAAAAGAGGCACGTGGTCGGTCTTCTGGCAGTGAGGCTAGATAGTGGGAAGGTGCGCGAGCAAGGTGCCTGACGTGTGCTCTGAGCACTTCCATAATAATGTGAATCTTCACTGGGTAGTCATGTGCAATTGCAATGGTTTCTGATGTTGATGTACATCGTGGCAACCCTAGACAGACCCTAAGTGCCTGTGCCTGAGCACTTTCGATTGTACGAATGTTAGTTCTACAGGTATTGGTCAGCACTGCCAAGCTGTACCTCAGATACCCGAGAAACAGCGTCCTGTAGAGTTGCATCATTGCGTGTACTGAAGTACCCCAGGATTTTCCTCCAAGAAACTTGAAGAGATGAGAGATGGCTGTCAGGCGCTTCTTTAGGTTGGTGACATGGGGACTCCAACAAAGGTCACGGTCGATGATTACCCCTAAGAACCTGTGCGTTCTGACGTAAGGGATATTTTGTCCATCGATGGTTATGGTGTATGGTGTCATTCGTTTCCGGCTAAATGCGATCAATGCGCATTTTTCCGGGGAAATCTTGAGGCCTTGTTCATTAAGGTACATCGCTATCAACGCCGCAGATTTTTGGAGCCTAGCACGTACTTGAGGACGCGTCACGCCAGATGCCCAGACGCATATGTCATCCGCATATATTGACAACTTCACCGTATTTGGTAGGCATTCTACGAGGGCAATGAGCACAAGATTGAAGAGTGTTGGGCTCAACACACCACCCTGTGGTACTCCACGGTGTGTATAGTGTTGAGAAGTTGGGCCGTCTTCAGTATTCACAAATAGAGACCGCATATGTAAATAACGGCGTGTCCAACGATAAAGCCTACCGCCGAGGCCAACCATTTCCAGAGCCTCTAATATAGCCTCATGAAGAACATTGTCATATGCTCCTTTGATGTCGAGGAACATGGCGACAGATAATCGCTTACATGCCTTTTGATGTTGAACGTAAGTAACCAAATCGATGACGTTGTCAATGGAACATCGGTGACGTCGAAAGCCAGCCATTGCGTCTGGATAAACTTCATAGCGTTCCAGGTACCATTCAAGTCTGGCGAGGATCATTCGTTCCATCACCTTCCCAATGCAACTGGCCAGCACGATTGGGCGGTAGGAAGTAATCTCTAGAGGAGACTTGCCAGGTTTGAGGAGTGGTACCAGGCGGCTGGTCTTCCATTCTTGAGGAACGTTTCCATTCTCCCAGGAATCATTGAAGATGTTCAGCAAGGCACTTTGAGCTAGTTCACCGAGGTGGCACAAGGTACGGTAAGAAATACCATCTGGTCCAGGTGACGACGACCAATTACATAGGGCAAGTGCCGCGTCGAGCTCTTGAATGGTGAACGGCAGATCCATGCGTGAGTCCCATGTGTCCGGAACGTAGTCAAAGGTAAAGGAACTTGATCCCGCTGACTGGCCTGTAATCATGGCACAGAAATCTTCCGCCACGTCGAGGTCTTGTCGGCGTTGGAAAAGTGCTAGTGCCTTGAATGGAAAGCGTTGTTCCGGAACGGAACGTAGGCCTCTCACAGTTCTCCATATTTGAGACAGTGGCTTGCGGGGGTCAAGGGACTCACAATACTTTGCCCATCGCTCCGATTCCAGTTTATCTATGCGGCGTTGTATCTTCTTTTGAGTGCGCCGGGCTGTCCTTAGATCGTGAATGGACTTCGTGCGTCGGTATCTTCGTTCGGCGCGACGACGAATAGCACGAAGTCGCTCCAACTCCAGGTCGAATTGTGAGTGCTTCGATGAGCACATGAGCGTGCACATAGATGTCTGCGCCGCTTCTTTAATAGCTTCCTACAGTCCAGATAAAAGACCTTTCTGACAAGCGTCCTCCAGGTGGTTTTTAAACACAGTCCAATCAATTCTTCGTAGTGTGCTTGGCGTGTGAGTGTTAGACATGCCGTCAATCTTGAGGTAGGTGGGGATGTGATCACTGCCATGTGTCTCAATGTCCAAAAACCACTTAACGCGCGTGGCAAAGCAGCGTGATACAAAGGTCAAGTCCAGGCAGCTGCTGTACACTGTGCCCCGTAGAAACGTAGGACTAGCGTCATTGAGCAGCAAGAGGTCATGATTGGAGGAAAACGAAGCGAGTCTTCGTCCGGTTGCGTTGACTTTTGAGCTTCCCCAAATGGTGTGATGGGCGTTAAAGTCCCCGGTGATAATCCAAGGACCAGGAGACGCTTTTATTATGTCTTCTAGTCTTTTGGTGTCAAACCGGCTTGATGGAGATAGGTACGCACCTACAAGTGTAAAGGTGAGCGTTCTATTTTTGACGGTTAAGCAGACATACTGATTGTCGTCATGAGGTTGCACAGGCTGGATGACGTAAGTAAGCTCACGGCGAATAAAGACGACTACCTTGCTATTTCCGTTGTTATTTGAGGACGTAATTGACTCGTAGCCGGATAGTCTGATAGGGTGTGTTAAATTTGGTTCACAGATAACGATTATTGGAAATTGGTTAACATGTACAAACTGGCGAAAATCAGCAATGCGAGATCTTAGACCTCTGGCGTTCCACTGAATAATCAATGCTTCTTTGACCTCCTTACGAAATGACTGGTGGTTGTCAGCCATGGTTCACTCGAGGGTTGCTAGGACTGGGCTCAGCAAGTCCAGCACTTGTAGTCCCCTTCGAGCGGATGGAGTTTCCATGCTGGTCAGCATTACTCTGATGACATCAATTATGGACCGCAACATCGGGATGATTTGGCGGTCTACTGTTGGCAGAACATCAACTGAAGGTGGCTTCGATGGAGGCATCAAACGTGTAGTCTCCTTGGAAGGCTGAGCGCCCGGGAGTGCTGGCCAGTCTTCTACACGGGAAGGATTTTCCGTTTGAGGCCTCATTGTGATCTCGGGTCTGCTTGTACTCGAAGCTGATCTCGTTGGCACAATCTGTGCATGAACTGCACCTTGAGTTATACGTTTCCGTCGATGACGTCGACGTCGACGCCGGATCTTTTCAGAAGCTTCACTGGGAGATGAGCTGTCCCTGACCATCTGTTTCAGGATAGCAAATTCTTTTTTGATCCGTGGGCAGTCTTTAGATGTAGCTTCATGAGAACCGTTACAGTTGCCACATCTAATGTTGGTTGCGTGGCAGACGTCTGCAGTGTGCGACTCCGCACACCGAGGGCACACTGCAGATTTTGCACAGGCGCCCTCGACATGTCCAATCTTGAAGCATTTGTGACATTGAAGCGGCTTAGGGACAAACGGCCGAACAACATGTCGGAAGTGACCAACCTTGACATGCGAAGGGATAGAGTCACCCTTGAAAACTATCTTCACGCAGCGGCTGTTTCCGAGGCGGCATACGTGCGTTATGGCTACTCCTTCATACGCCGGTTTAATCAGAATGGGCAGGTCTGAGTTCGTAATTGCCAGGTCAATGTCGTAGATTACGCCGGCAGTGCAGGTTTCTTCCATTGGTATAACCGGTCTTACTTTGATGTTTCCCAATTCTGTTATCTGTCGGAGCTTATCCAGCGCATTTCTCCGGGTCGTGTCGACAGCCAAGACATTCTTCCGCGTGTTTATTCGGACCTCCTTAATTTCGTTTGGTGCCATTCCCTCAAAGAAAACGGAGAGAGCTTGCCTGTTTAATCCTCGAAGGCTGATGGAATTATCCACAGTGATGAAAAGGATGGTGTGCGGCCAGCGCTCAGGTTTTGCATGCAGGGTTGATGTACTCCTGGGTGATGACGTCTTGAGTTTTCTTTTTGCCTTTCGGCTCCTCACCGATACAAAGCTGTCGTCCGATGAGTCGTCGCCTGTGACTGAGTAAATCTCAGTGTCTTCGCTGGTGCTAGACCAAGTACCTCGCTTCCTTGAGGAGCTTGTCAAAGTAGACCTCTGGCCCGGCGGGATTGCAGGATCCGCATCCATGACCACGAGAGCAGGAGCCTCAGTGGAGTCTTCACTGCTGGTGGACCGGTTGCCCCTTGTCAATGAAGAGCTCGCCGTGGTAGACTTCTGGCCACACAGGACTGCGGGAGGCTCCGCGTCCATAGCCGCAAGGCTGGATGCATAAAGCGCCCCGGAAATCGTGGAAAATTGGACGAAATATAGCTAGCCGAGATAGATGCGTTCTAGCAAAGAGCAACTTCGTCGTCGTTGTCTCAATGACCATAGTAGGTTTTGCCGAAAAACTTAAAACAGTACTTAAAACTTAAAAACTTAAAACTTAAAAGCAGTACTGTACTGATTACGATAATAGATGTGTCTTGCATTACTGACATGTTTATTTTCTTTGTGGTGCAGTGAAAAAACAGGCCCCAAGGTTGCCACTTCAGGACATCCCCTTTCAGATGCATGTTGTGAACAAGCAGCGCAAGTATGACCCTTGCCCCTATGTGCGACCGTCTCAAGACGAGATTTCTCAACTCGAGGCAAACCTTTGAGCGTGCTGCCCTTCACTACAAGTGCTTGGTTACTGTATTGTGTTCAGGTGTTCGTGACATCATTGTCTAGCAGATAGGTTGTTTTAGCTACCATGTTTGAAAAGTGCCACAGGAAGGCCCCCAAACATGGTCTACCTGTCATCTTGGTCAAAATAACAAGAAAAATAAGAAAAAGGTCTGGAAGTCTGTAATCTTTCTTTTCTGGAAAACATTCAGCCAGCCACAAATAGGCACTGTCAAAATATATTATATCATAGGAAGCTCTCGTGGAAATTTCAGTATGGCATCACAAAGTTTTGCATTGTTTCTTACTTGCCAAGCGTCTGGTCCTGCTAATGCTAACCTTTTTTATTTTCTCTAACTGCATAATTTCGTTTCTGGTTAGAAATCCTTCAACTTGTTTTACAATTATCTTTTAGGTGACCCTGCCCCGACACACCGAGCAAACGTGTCTGTTTCAGCACCCACACATGAGGTTGTGGACAGGGCCTAAGAGCAATGGAAGACAGGAAACGGGATCGGCCAAGGAAAAGTGAGTTGCGGCTACTTGCAAACAATGTTGAGACTTCTTTGTTTTAAAGCGAAGCTTTCATTGTGTCTTCTCGGGGGTTTGGCATTCGTCGTCGTTTTGTCACCGGATACATTTATGGATATACAGTCGCCGACCGATAAATTGGACACCAATAATCCATCAAAAATTAATTGCGTATTATAAATTAACTGCACCAGCTTTCAAAAAAAGAAGCCTGTTACCCCCTGGCAAAGTCATTCAGGAACAGAATAAAAAAGACGGCACATAAATGTGAAGAGCGGTTCTTGAGATAGTGCCTTCCTCAGCATCACTACTAGCGAAAAAATATATTCTGTGAAAACAGGCTTTGAAAGTTGAACACATGTGTTTTTATTAGAAAGCTCCTGCGGAGTAGCTTGGAGTGTACTTGTGTACTCTTTTCCTGTTCCGCCTTGTTTCCATCTTCTCTTGGTGTCGTTTGGTGTTTTTTTTTTAAGGCATTGAGCATCTTTTTCAAGAGCTCGCTGGATGGCTAGGTGTCCTGACTGGAGTCCAACAGAGACTGAAATCATTTCAGTTGCTTTGCAGCAGCCGGCATTGTAGCGCAGCACCGTGTCATGCAGTGCTGTTTCTATGGCAATCAAGGATGCGTGCTGCTCTTTTGGCATCAAGGACCAGAGGACAGAGTGGAACGATTCCGACACATTCTGAGTCTTCGCTCCCATGCAGCGCTGGAGAAGAGACGCCTGTGGAAGTTGCTGGTAGACGGGCAGCATAGCTGCAGCAACGTAGTCTGGAAGGTTGCGATTGTGCTTGGGGGGGGTTGTGGCTCACCCTTTGCCTCTGTAGCTTTATGGCGGCACCACGATTCAGCTCCCTCTGGGCAAAGTTCATGGTGAGGGTTTTGGTCGGTCGATGTGACATGGTAATATGTTGCCATCACTGCACGCTGCATTGCTGCAACGTCACTAGAGTTTTTCCTCAGGGCCCAACCATAATAGTCTGTAAGCTTCTCAATGAGCGCATTTGTCAACTTCGCCTTCCCACTCAGTGGCTTATCACTCTTCTTCATAATGTTGCATAGTCCACTTCCCTTCCAGAGAAGGTACGGCTGTCCCCATCAGACACAAGGGTAGTGTAACGCAGGCCATGCTTGGATATGGACCGCTTGAAAAGAGTCAGGCCTGCCTCCACCTCCATGCTTCCAGATTTTGCATCTGTGTTCTTCTGGCAGATGTGCTGGTGCCAGCTGTCATGCTGCATCTCCAGGTTTGGGCCCTGTTTGGCATCCAAGGCAGTGGTTGGAGAGAACTATGGCATGCAAGATGAGACCGGTATGGAACTCAATTATGGATCCTACTCCAATGTGAGATGTGTGTCCACGCTTGTGCCACGTTCCATCATACACCACGGTGATGTCTTTGCAAAAGCTGAAGTCCATTTGTTTATATGCGGTAATTACTGCTGCGGCAGAATTGGCATAAAAGGTATCCAAGGCGTGGGCCTCTGGCTCCCTGAACGTCTCTTTTAGATGCTTTTGAAACCTCTTGTGGTGCAGACCTCTGTAAGAAAGGTTCATTGCTGCCCAAAAATCGTTGAGAGCTGTTTGCCCCTTTCCTATTTGCTTCATAGCCATTATGGCGTGGACATTGACTTCGAAAGCCCGAGAGTCCTTTTTACGGGGGTGAAGTCCATGAGCTCTCAATGGTGCAGCAAAAGGGGCACACGACTTCCAAGTTTTGTCGCCAGTCAAACCACCTTTCAAGCAATGTTTGCACACTGTGCAGCCGAACAAGCTGTTAAAACCGTCCATCTGAACAAGAGAAAAATTTATGCCCTCACTTGTAGTTGCAACTGCAGGTGTAAGAGCCGGCTCCATTAGTTCAAATTTCGTCCGGGTCGCTGGCATAGAGCCGAGTTCAGTGCTAACAGCATCACGACGTTTCGCATTCGCGTCAATCTCTTGCTTAGTCAGAAAACGCGTCCGCAGATGAATGGTCGACAATCCGCTCACGCTCGATGGCACCAGTTCAGAACACGAGCTGGGTCCGGCAATCTCGGAAACACTCGGTGTGCTTGTGGCTCCAGGCACACTCAATGAGTCGGAGTCTCGACTGGCGACAACCGACAGCACAGTTCCGCCGCTGGAAGCGTCTACGCAGTCGGCACTGGCAGCAGAAGATCGGACGTTCGATGCTCGTACAAACTGCATAGCGCGCTTCCGCGCACCAAACATCTGCACTGTCTTGAGCTTCGTTGCCGGCATCGCGTCCAGCAGATAAGGCCATGGAACTAGTGAAAAAGCACACAAAAAAGCTGAGGAAATAATCTAAAAGATAGCGCAAGGCAGAGAGGAGCTCGCAAGCAGATGTCTGTCGAAGGCGGACGGAGCAAGCAGTGTTGCCACGACACATAAAAAAAATAGTAGTAGATTTTTGCGCGAAAAATCAGTAGAAATCAGTAGATTTTATTTTCAATTTTTCCACTCAGTTTAGAAGCCCACGAATTCAGCGCTTATATTAGTACCCTGTTGTAGTATTGTAGCTTAGAAGAAATAGTACAAAAATTGACCCCGAAAATCTTGCCGATACTTTTGAAAAACCCGGGAATCCAGAGAGCCATTGTCTAGCACGAATTTAAAAACAGCGAAGTCCTCCAATGGTCTATTTAAAGGCATCAGATGGTAGTTAGTACCTGAAAGCTTTAGAGTATAGTATCTTCCAGACAGGGGTAATTGGAGATCGCTGGGAGAGACATAAACATAGGTTGATCATGATGATGATGATCCAGAAATAAAAAAACATGACCTGCACATCATAATTGGATCTTTCCTCTCTTTCTGTGCAAATTTTTCTTCGCCTAGGTACTACGGGGACGAAATTTGTTAGCACCGTTCGTCCCAAGCCTAGCTGGCAGCACAGAGAATCGACAGAATGCGTGCCAGCAAGGCGAAGAAGCTGTGTCCGAGGCGAGTTTGTTGCGACGGTAGCATATTAAATTTTTATAGTCGCAGGGGGATAGGTTTGGAAGTGAGGTGTCTTCTCGGATGACTTTAGTGGCAAAGCATTACATCGTGCCGATGCATTGTTCAATAGTGTCGTTGAGCAAGGTCAACATGCCGCACACTTCAGCAGATTCGCGGGAACGGAAACTGTTTATGAATTCAACTGCTTGTTTGTAAAAGTAAGAAAACTCAACGTCGCTATGCACTTTGGCATAGACCATTGTGACGTACAGCTGTACAGCAACACTGACAAAGCATTACGTCACGCCGATGCTTATGAAAAGGCTTCAATGAATTGAAACGCACATCATATCCTGTATGTTAAAGTAAGAACGTACATAGGCCATTGTGAAAGCTGTACAGAAACACTCATCAACCACGTGGTACAGATTCGTAGTTATTCTGAGGATCTTGTATACAATTAAGGAACGCGTATCGTACCCAATTCCCGGGCCGTTACGATCATTGTATCCGGTCCGGCATGCTAGGTGGGCGAAACAAGTGCTCAAATCACCACAACCATGTCCGAAATATCTCTGAAGGCCTGCCAGCCCATTCATTAGGCGTCTCTGTGTACTGTGACAGGAGAGGTGACGGGGAGCGCCGCGAGTATCGCACCATATCCCGTGACAATGGCCCCTTTACACTTGGCATGCTTCACCGCAGTACCTTGTGTATGCTCGACCGCGTAGCAACGTTGCATTGCGGCGAAGCTGATAGTAGGGAACTGGGCATTATGCAGCGCTCGAGCCTAGCTTCTTGTCAGTGAGTGCAGATGGAAAACACATACACGTTCAAGAGCTTTTCGTCGATGTTTACACTTCTTTATTGAATGAAAAGGATAACATACACCTGTGTCCGTGAGTTAAAAGATCGATAAAGACTGGGCACTTACTTGCAGTGTATGAAAAATAGACAACTTTATTTATGCAGGTGTCCATGCTCCTGCAGTCCAGTGGTGACCCTGTGGAGCTGGATCCGGCCTCGTGGAAATACAGCCGCCTCATCAGTCACAAAGTAGGAGCTGAAGAGAACGGTCTGATGCTGATATTACACCTGATTGTATAGGGCTTAACTTGTGGTTAGCCAGTGACAAAGGCATTGCACTAAAGATTGAGAGTATGTCTTAATACACAGCGCTTATGTGGCAAATAGGAGAGCAGAAGGTGAGAACAATGTTTTGAGATGAGGTAGGACTGCCTTCATCTGTGTAGTGAAATCATGTTTATTATTTATGTAACGTCAGTGCACTCATTTGCTTAAGTATAATGTTTACAGCAGCCTACAGCTTCTGTCGATGCAGGTGCTTCTCAACTGGAAACAACCTTTCATTTACCAAATAAAGTTGCCATTTAGTAGTTTTACAAGCTTTCCTCTGGTGTTTTGGTCTCTGCTAAATCTGGAAGATCTGACTGAATGCATGGGCATCAGAGTTTGTACTCCAGATTTAATGCTACATTTCACCTCGACATAGCCAACGCACTTCCAAAACTACAGGATACTACCCGTGGTTCAGTGCAGGTAAGCACTGTGAATTCATTTATGTTGATGGGACACCTAATGTTTCCTTCTGCTCGCTCTTGCTACTATTGAATTCTACAGCAGCTACTGTACTTGTTTCTGTGCACATGTATACCCATGCAATGGCGAGTGCCAGAACAATTCATGTGCTGCTCACAGTTGGCACAAATACTTGTGCATCACAGACTAGTGTGAGCAAAAGAAGCACATGATGACAACTGTTTCCTTTCATGCCATATAGCGCTGTGCCTGGCAGCTTGAGATATTTCTACTGTGTAAATGCACTAACCTAAAGCAGTGAAGTTGGCATCCGAGTCCCTGGTTTTAGTCCCCCCTGACATCCAAGTCAGGCCTCCCCTTGTGCACCAATAAATGTGCAAGCACAGTCTCTCTGCCTACTATACCAAGGGTAACATGGTGGGTGACATCACATTTTTTAATATTCTTCATTACCGTAGAAGTGAATCTCTCCACATTCTAGAATAACCCTTGACCTTTACTTTGACACTGTAGGTCACTGTATACAGCAAAAGCTCTGAGCCGAAAACATTTTTATTGCACAAATGTTAATGTATTTATGCAGTGTACTTGATTTTTATAATGCTCAACCCCATTGGTGGCATGCTTGCACTATAACATGCACAAGCTGAACAGCATATCCAAACAAAGAAAAGGAAATGGCTAGCCCCATCACAGTCATGTCAAGTCTCATGCTATTTGATAACTTGGCAGTTTATGTATCGGGCATCCCATCTCGTATCGCCCTTGTAGTGGAAGTGATGACATTATCCAGGGTAACTTGAGCCACGTAACTTGAACCAAGGTTTAAAAAATAAAAGGCATGTCAGAAGCGCATTGAACCAAATGCACACTATTCGCACTGGCCTACAGTAACTCGGGCAATTTTTTGTTTTCCCCATAACTCACTCATTAAGTTTAATTACCCAACTTTTATTTATTGGCCAAGGACCCCAGGTATGATTCACAGATTTGTGGAGCACCTTCAGAAACCACTGATGGTGTTGTTTCCTGTGCTACGCATCTCGCGTAGTCCTTTTTTTCAGCGATGCAAAGAAAGCCCGCAAAATATGAAAAAAAGCCACGTGACGGAGCTCTTGCACAGTGCTATCGTGCTGCTCTCAAGCATGCGTTCGGTGAACAAGGCTGGCTGCATCGAGACAGGCGACAGGAAAGCAGCAAGGCGTTGTGATGGTTGTAGGCCGCTGGGCTGGCGGCTCCGTCGGATGACGGCGCAAATGCATGCTGCTGGCCGAGTGCTGCCGAGGAGACTAAACATTCAAGACTGCTAAAGAAAACAAGGAAATACCTTTTTATGAACTTTTGAACTTGGAATGCGTGAGGGGGCGACGACGTGGAGGATGTGGAAGTAGGGGGATGCTAGTGGGGAGGAGGGGGCATTAGCAGTAGGTTTTTTTTTTCTTTCAGTGGTCAGTACTTGCGAAATCGTCCCACGATTATAATGCGTGTTCAAACAGATCGCCATCTGCTGCAATGCAACTCTGGCATCTCTTTAGCACATTTTCCGTGGCGTTCTTGATCAGGGTTTCGGGAATGAAGTTGCAAACTTGTCTTATTTTTTCCTTTAAGTTGGCTGATGATCGGGTTGTTCTCCGGTATACTTGATTCTTCACGGACCCCCAAAGAAATCCAGGGAGGTTAAATCCGGTAACCTTGCTGGCCAGGAAATGGGCCCATGTGGCTTTATCCACTGCTGCGTGAAAACTTCATCCAGCCAATTGCAAGCTTTGTGACTGCCATGCGCAGGAGCTCCATCATGCTGATACCAGATATCCTTGATCCTAGCCAATGGAACTTCGCAGAGAAAATCCTGAAGTGTCCCATTGAGGATATTGACGTTTCATTCACCGGCAAGCGTGTAGCCAAGAAATACAGGCCCAATGGTAGTGCCGCTGTAAATTCTACACCACACATTAAAGGACCACTGATATTGATGATGCGCCTGCAAAACCCAGTGAGGGTTTTCGTCCTGCCAATAGCGGGCGTTGTGGATGTTCACTTGGGCATTGCGCGAAAAGTTAGCTTCATCGGTCCACAGGATCTTGCTAACAAAACCTGGGTCCTCTTCTGTTTTGATTAGAATCCAGTTTGAAAAGTCTGTTCTACTCTGGAAGTCGCGGGGCTCCAGCATTTGGTGCAGCTGCACGTGGTAAGGATGAAGTTGTCTCTTCTTCAGTATTCTCCACACCGATGATTTCGACACACCAGCTTCAGCAGCCACACTACAGACACTTTCCCGGGGGTGTGCAGAAAACTTGGACAGGATATCTGTCTCCGCTTCCTCTCCAAAAATTGCAGATTTGAGTCGTTTCATGGCAAATGTCCCATTCTGTTTCAGCATCTCATGTGCACGCACAATTGTCATTGAGCTTGGACGGGTACCTGGATGCTAGCCTTGAAATAGCTTAACTGCCTGCCTTCTATGGCTGCTTGATGCACCAAGAGCCAGTACCATATCCGCTCTTTCTTCATCGGAATATGGCATGTCTGCTGCTCTGTGTATATTAAAGCCAAATTATGAAGCAGGGTAATGCCTGAGGAGCACCTACTGAATGGCGGCGAGGTCTTTCCCCCACCGGCGAAATCGAAGCAGCCGTCATCGCCTTCCATAGTCCTCTAGCGCTTTACCCTTTCCTTCCTTAAACAGAATGAAAAAGCTATTTTCTTTTTTTTAGCACTCTTGGACGCTTTATCGCTATCTCCTCGGCAACGCTTGGCCAGCAGCATGCATTTGTGCCGTCCTCCAACGGGAGCCGCTGGCCCAGCAGCCTACAACCATCACAATGCCTTGCCACTTCCCCGTTGCCACTCGCGATGCAGCTGCCGTGATGCAGTCACGTGTTGTTTTTTTATATTTCGCGGGTTTCTTTATCACTTGGAAAAAATGAGTACGCAATTAGTACGGCGCTGAAAATACCGCACTTATATGCAACACGTGGTTGCCTACAAACGCCTCATTAACACTTTGATAATTAGGAAAGTGCTTCTCGAGTTAGATAAATAATTATAATCACCTAATTAAATCTCAGTAACGAAAAAATTTCCGTAAGTGCTGTAACTCGCAGTTTTGTCTAGCTTGTTAATTGAACTCATTAACTGTTTTCTTTTTGCTAATTTAACCTCGCTGTATTTGGGATGCTGACTGTTTTCTAAAACCAGTTCCAGATTCGCAGATAATGCGGTAATAATTGAGTTGCGCAACAATTTTTATCTATACTAAGCTGTCAAGCGAATATGTTAAAGCCCCAGCTTGGACAAAATTGGTGAAAGGCCCACGAATCGAAGTACCTATGTACAACTTGAAAAAAAAAAAGTAATAGTAATAGTAACGTGTGGAATAAAGGCTTCTACAAGCTTGGAGCGCACGCAACTGTTTGAAATACGGTAGCTTCTACCAGGAAGCTGTCAGCTTCCCGGTGTCTTTTCTACAAAAATAAGTCGTGCATCGACGTCTAAAAATGCGGAAGTGGAGTTGTTCTTAAATCTGTATTAGCCATGTAGTTTAACCAGTGCATTTCCTTATATACTATTCAAAAAAAGAACCATTGCGGCCACCGGCACGGTTCTCCAGTACCAAATGGTTCCAGCTTTTATGGTTTATGAAACATTTCCAGTAATAGCTAGGGCAAGTTGGCACTTGTAAAGGGTATCGACTGGTTTTGACCTAGTTGGGCACTCGCTTTTCCCTATTAAAAGTGCTAAAGAAGTAATTGTGTATGTCAACATGGTTTAATGAAGATACTAAGGAAGCGATCCTTTACGAAGTGGCCCCCAACTCAAATACCAGCTGGATGTAGAACTTTCGAAAAGTACCCAGACACTAATTCATCGACTACGCCTTGGGACAGCTTATACGAAGCATTTTCCATATCGCATCAAACGGGCTTCATCCCCGGCTTGCTCCCGTGCCAACGACTCCATCTGTACTCCTCGAATGCCCCAGACGCGCTACGCGTAGACGGCAGCTATAGAATAACATCTACACTCAACTGATCCTAATCTATAGTTCTCTCTCGCTAAATTAGTGGGCCCTTGGCCATCGAAAACGATACAGCGTGAAGCATTGAAAGCACTCAAACATATCTTCGAAGGCACGGGCATCCTTACCGAGATGCCATTATTTGTATTTATGTGCGCATGTAGGTTGTGTGTGTCTTTTGATGACGTTCGGTTTTGACGCTCGTATATCTGTGCATGCATTATTTCATGTGTGTATATTCCTCATATGTTCACCTGCTCATCCCAAACTGTATCGTGGTCTCGTGTATGTGTTTGTAACTCTGCATACGTGTATACATATAGGTACTCAGTGTTATGCAACATGTCCTCGCCTTCTATTTGTATATGTTCGTGTGTGTGTATAAGGTTATACACTGTAGATTTTTATATACTGTATATTTTTGACCCTATGATGATGTTTCTTCTTATCATACAATATTTATTTTCTTATTATTGCAGTATCATAAGGAGACAACGAAAAATAACACCAAGGACAGCATAGAGTAAATTATCTGATTCCTAATTGTAATAAAGAAATTATAAATAAATGGAAATGAAGTGGACGAAAAAACTACTGGCTCCCCATCCCCATCCACTTTCTGGGGTATTTATTTTTATCTACTAGAACTAACCCTGGGAGTGTTAGCCAGTGCCACCACTCACGGCCTTGGCAGCAGATGTGGAACACGTCTTGCACATCTGCGGCCGCAGGCGTCGCGTCTACGTGAACATTTTGGGGTGAAGGCAACTGGTATATAAACCCATGCATGTCACCTGAAGGCATCAATGCTGCCGGATTCGAGACCCTCGCTTCTCGTTCAGTGTGTGTGCGTCCCGAATCGGCCGGGTGCATTCTTTGATTGTTTCCCATTGAGGCAGGCCCTTTCATGAGCGTCGCCCAGACAGCGACAGTGCCCGACACCGACGAGACGGGCAAACAAGCGCCCCAACTAGGCAGTGCGCATTTTTTGGGTGCTTCCCCCGATTCCACCCCCTTCATCAGCGGCCGCCTACATGGCGACGCGGCCCGACAGTGACAGTGACGTTCGGACAAAGAAGCTCACCTAGAAGTGACCGACCACAACCGCCACCCTTCGTTAGAAGCGGGGATTAGCAGTGAAAGCCTCGTATGACATGAGTTATAATGGAAGGGTTATACTGGAAGAGGATGGGAAAACGGCTCCGCGGTAGCTCAATGGTGAGAGCATCGCACGCATAATGCGAAGACGTGGGTGCGTTCCCCACCTGCGAACAGTTGTTTTTTCATCCGCTTTAATTTCTGTTAATGTATCATTTTCTTTAATTGGATTAGTGAGTACAAGTGATTTCCCCTTTGTTGTCCTTGGTGTCATTGTGTGTTGGCTTCTTATGATATGATTAATAAAAATCGGGCCCCTCGGTGCCCTTTCTTCTCGTTCATTACATAACGAGGGCTCGAATCCGGCAACATTGATGCCTTCGGGTAGCATATGTGGGTTTATTGACCAGTTGCCATCACCCTAAAAGATCACGTGCTCGTGACGCCTGCGGCAGAAAGGATGTTCCACAAGCGCCCCTAGGTTTGCGAGTGGTGGCGCTGGCTAACACTCCCAGGGTGAGTTCTAGATGAAAAAAAAAAAAAAACATAAATACCCCAGAAAGTGGATGGGAAAACGGCTCCGTGGTAGCTCAATGGCGAGAGCATCGCACGCGTAATGCGAAGACGTGAGTTCGTTCCCCACCTGCGAACAGTTCGTTTTCATCCGCTTTAATTTCTGTAATTTATCATTTTCTTTAATTGGATTAGTGAGTACAAGTGATTTCCTCTATGTTGTCCTTGGTGTCATTGTGCGTTGGCTTCTTATGATATGATTTTATATATATATATATATATATATGTGTGTGTGTGTGTGTGTGTGTATTTCAAAGAACAGGATAACGTACTAAAAAAGAATAAAAAAACAGTAACACGACTTTACTGATGTTTCGGCCGCACAATCAAATGACAAAATAGAAAAGTAGAGAAGAATGACAGCTATAAATGCAGGTGCACACCTTTTGCCATCGAAGAAACCAAAAGTAATAGGGATAATAGTAAATGTGAAATAATAAAGGGCCACGAAACTTGCAAGGTGTTAGCACACTAAACCGGTAAAAAGGAAAGTTTACCAGCACTTTCATTGATTCCCCAAGTAACCGCTTTAAATTATTGAGATAGGATTCTCCAAGATCTCTTTCGTGGTAGGAATGAAAACCAGATTGAAGGATGATTGCGGTGATTTTATCAAATGAGTGACCCGGAATGCGCACGTGTTTTAATAGCGGAGGATGAGGGAGAGTAGCAGCGTGGCACTTATGGTTGTTAAAACGATACCGGAACCGTGTTTCAGTTTGTCCAACGTACTGTAATTTGCAAACAGAACATTCAAGCAAATATGTACAGTTGTTAGTGCCACACGTAAAATTACCTTTAATTTTCATGTGGAAATCGGAGGCAGTGCTTTTGGCAATATATCATGTGCGCACAAACCTTGCAACGTGTTTTCTTGAAGCTAAACATTTCGACAGAATTGCTTGTCTGGTTGGGAAAATTGATTAAGACTTGGAGATTGACGCCAACCAAATAAGGAAATGTTATTCGGCGGAGGAATGTTATTAGCCCGATGTGTCGAAGCCAATTCGGCTCCTTCTTCAGGGGGTATTCTTCGCAGATGGTGGTGTGCCGCTTCTAAATGGTCCATCGTAAGAAAGGAGAGGAAGGGGGAGAGAGCGTAAGGTGGGCAGACACTTGACAGGGTACCTGTTCTTGACAGACGAAAGAGGTGGTAGGGGGGGGGGACGAGATGTTTTGGTGTTGGTGGCCTAGAGCGGGGGGTCCTTTCTTCCCTTCGTCGCGTCTGCAAGGCCATGAACATACAAAGAGCAAGGATGCCCTTCACGCGGTTTATATTACCTGCCGTATTCTGAATGTGCCATGACTCCAGTAGTAGCCTTTTTCGCCAGTTTGTCTCTGTTTGAAGGATTTGGGTTTCTTGGAAAGAAATCTTGTGGAATGTTCGGCGACGGCGCTGCGTATTCGGTTGAATGTTCTGACATAATTTTCATGTTGTCCGATTCTTTCTTTTAGATTTTTCGTTTCCCCGATATACGACGCCGGACGGTCGGCACAGCTGATTTTATACACGGCACCTTGAGCTTTTTGTTTTGGTGGACGGTCTTTTGGTTTAGGAAGGAGGATATTCAAAGTGTTCATCGGTTTGCGTGCGAACTTGAGGCCTTTTTTTTTAATATTCGGCTGAGAGCTTCGCTAGTACCTTTGACGTTTGGGATGGACACTCGTTTCTGTGGTTGAGGGGAAGTAAACGGTTGGAGGTCTGGTAATTTGTTTTTTGACATGAAAATGACATGAAACCCTTAGAAGAACCTCTTTAGATCTTACCCGTACTATTCACAATCATTATCAGCACGCTTTTAAGGACTCGCTAAATACGGAACGACAATTGTGCGCCAGTGGTGACTTCAGCACGCACGAAATCACTGAGTTAGAAGCATATAAATTTAAAAAAGATAAGTGAGATGCACGAACAAAATTGCAAAAAGTTGCTTCGTGATGGCGTGGACCGGTCGTTCTTTCCAAGGCAGGTAATAAAATACGAAAAAAAGTGCACAAAGTTGCTCCGTGATGGCGTGGACCGCTCGTTGTTTCCAAGGCAGGTAATAACGGCGGTCCCGATAAATTCTTTTCGCTCAAGAAGAAGCCTTCTCCTCAGTGGTCATCGAGTGTGATTCGAAAATCATCAGCTGCGCTACCGTCCGCACTTCTAGTTCCAACGTTGCAGAACAGGTTGCCATTGCTCTTGCATTGACGGACGGTGTACATGACACGATTTATTCATACTCCAAGACCCCTATCAGGGCCTTTCAGATGGGAATAGTGGCTCCCCAGGCCCTACGTATCGTCCAAAACGCTAAAGACCTCAAACATCACTCATTGGCCTGGTTCCCTGCGCACCTTGGAAACATTGAGGGTGCCTCGCTCAACCCCAACGAGGAGGCACACTCGGCTGCACAAGGTTTGACTGACCGTGCGCCAGGTAATGCGTCCTATCCCGGGCGACCCGAGCCTCTCTGCTCGTACAACGAGAGCTGCATAAACAATTTCCTATCAAGAAGACTCCTGCCTCTGCCACACTCCTCGCTGTGCAGGGCCCAGGCGGGCACGCTCAGACTTCTACTCACAAGCACTTACCCAAGCTCTGCGGCACTGCACACAATGTACCCCGAACGGTTCCCAAGCCTGGACTGCCCCCTCTGTGGTGGTAATGCGGACTTCGAGCATGTCCTGTGGGGCTGTGCCTCTGCCGGTCCCCCTTTCACCCAAAGCAAATGATGACGCTTATTAAGGCCCAGAATCAGACCTCTCAAATTCTGGAAGTCCAGAAGGCCCGCCGCAAGAGGGCCGTCAGGTTTGACCTGATGGTCGCCGAGTGGGCCTAGCCAGGTGCCATCGAGTTTACTCGCGTCTATTGTGGACCGAATAAAGTTCACTCACTGACTCCTAGGCCAGAGCACAGCGCGCCGCCTCTTTCTAACGTGGTTAACCTTTCCCATGTGAGCATAACTGGGGATGAACTTCGCATTTTATCACGGGGCCTAACCTTTTGTCCTGCGGTGAGAACTTGACTGGCTACCAACTGACCCAGGCAACACCACAGGATGGTAGGCAAATAAAGCTTCGTGTTTATAAAACAGCTTCACGTCTAGGAACGCAGTAACACCGGATGCTGAA
The DNA here is from genome assembly GCF_013339745.2 of Dermacentor silvarum. Classification (NCBI taxonomy): domain Eukaryota; kingdom Metazoa; phylum Arthropoda; class Arachnida; order Ixodida; family Ixodidae; genus Dermacentor; species Dermacentor silvarum. The sequence continues at coordinate 327,166,278 of NC_051154.1, read as the reverse complement.
TTTCTTGTGTTGTCAATGTTGTAACTGCTGAGTGCAGCAGAGGACACCAGTGGGAGTCGAATTAACCAAATCGGTATACACTGGAGGTCAAACTAAATAAGTTTTCGCTCTAAAGAATGCACGTTTTTTTTTTCTTTTTTTTTTACCAGAATTTCCCTATGCATTTGAATTATGCAAAAAATACCTATGCTGAATTAACGGGAGTCTACTGTAATTGCAAAGTAGTGCCCGATAAAAGGTGCATCACTTTAGGAGCTAAAATGGCAGTAAGCAAACTGATCAAATTATATCGGCGACAGCTTGTATTGACATTGGAGCGAAGGCTACAGAGGCGGGGCCTCCGCACATTTGTGTTACTACGCAAGTAGTCCGGCAGCTTGCAGCCGATTTCAGTTCCAGTTTCGGTTTTCGCTAGCTCGCAGTGCTAGTGTGTTTAGCTCTGACCTTCCCATTTTGCAACATACGTTTTGCTAAACTTTGATGAGTGTGCATACATGCAGCTAATTACTGTGCTGTATATATACTGGTACACAGAAAATTTGCCGCTCTTCAGAAGGTTTTCCCAGCATTATTCAGCCTTTATAACAGTGAAGCTTAGGCTTCCGTGTAGTCACAAGAAGTCTTCGCGACCGAGCTTCGGGCACGGAATGCTCGGACACGCGGCTAAGCCTCTCGCGCGTAGGCGTCTCCGACTCGGCGATGAAGCACATCGCGCGCGGACTTCTCGGATCCTTGCCTAAGCATTTCGTGCGTTGGCGCCTCCGACTGCGCGACTAAGCAAATCAAGCGTCGACTCCTCGAGCCCGCGGCTACGCATATCGCGCGTCGGCACATCGCTCAACAAGTGTCGACTCCTCGGACCCGCGGCTACGCACTTCGCGCGTCGGCACCGCGAGCGTCGACTCCTCGAGGCCGCGGCTAGGCATTTCGCGCGTCGGCACCTCGGACTGCGCGATTGAGCTTACCGAGCGTTTGGACCCGCGACCAGGCATTTCGCGCATCGGCACCTCGGACTGCGCGACTAAGCTCGTCGAGCGTCTATTCCGCGGACCCGCGGCCAGGCATTTCGAACATCGGCACCTCGGATCGACTCGCGACTTAGCACATCGCGCGCCGACTCTGTTATCGTAATGCCACGATATCTAGTAATAATACCTATCATGCCACCCCTTCATAAAGAGAACCTCATCATGAGCTCTGTTCACTAGGCCACTTGGGCTGGCACAGACACCTGGCTGTAGAAGTGAGGCATGATACAAAAGTACAGGTTGGAAAGCACCTAGCAGCTGCATTGCTGCCTATCTATCAGTGGCTCTCCTAACCTCCATATATAGCCATTGTCAATGGAAGATGATTCAGAAGGCTGTTGAGAGCCTTAATTCAGTAACATGGTCGATTCTACCAAAAGAAAACAGTGCCTCACTGACTGCACTATAGGCTGCTATCAATGAGGCAGTCTGCAGATACAACGCTAGAACTACTTCCCATTTTGCAACATACGTTTTGCTAAACTTTGATGAGTGTGCATACATGCAGCTAATTACTGTGCTGTATATATACTGGTACACAGAAAATTTGCCGCTCTTCAGAAGGTTTTCCCAGCATTATTCAGCCTTTATAACAGTGAAGCTTAGGCTCCGTGTTAAGTCAACAAGAAGTGTGGCAGCCCAGGATATACGGGTACACGCCACACGTGATCGAATGCTAACGTTTACAGTATTAAGCCCTGGTACAGGCGAAATGGAAGGCCGGTTGCGGCACGATCCTGCCACGCGCGTCTTCTCTCGGTTTACGCCCACAAAGACTGTCAGCAATGATGGGCGCAGACTGCGCCTCAGTGTTCGAGAAGCTTCACAATTGTAGTAGATCATTTTGTGAAGATGACGCGCAAGACGCGAACAGTCAAGCTTATTTCAGAGTTTGCGCGACCACCAGTGATAAGGCTGGAAAGTTCGATGCGTGATGTATAAAAGACGGCGCGTCCCAACGATGATCAGCTTTTCCACGGCCGATGCTGTACTCGCCGCTATCAGTGCCAGTGTGTATTGCTGTAATCTGACTTTCCGTTTACCGGCCGACTGCTGCCTTCGTCAACGTCACGACCCCGTGACAATATAATAGCTATGCAAACTATGCAAGGTGACGAATGTCGCGAAGCACACACCGCAGATAAAATACGCAAGTACCATGACGCCGCTGAATTGGAAGATTTTAAGAGAGCCTACGATTAATTGAATAGAGACTGATACAGATTCTTTTATCGACCTTCGCTGGTCACGCACCTTCATGTAGTGCGATGGCCGTCGATGTTTTTTCCATCCTTGTGCATGCAGTGTGTAACAGGTATTGTCCATAATACCTGTGAGCAGCCCAATTAACTAAAATTGAACAATTATTTTTTGTCGACTGCAGTAAGTGGGTATGTTTGTATTGAAAACTTAGAGGAAGTCGTGTTTCTAAACAGTATCAGTCGGAAGAATTATTCTAGCGTGTTCGTGCTCGGAGATATCAGACTCCAAATTTCAATTGTCGTACTGCGCAGAGTTATCGAGTCGACGCGAGAGCGGCTTATGCTTTGCGTTGCTGTGGAAGGGAGGCATTTTGAACATTTTTAGGGCATTGACATCTTGATGGGTGAAGTGTTGTCATGAGATTTGTGCATGACAACACCAAACTTAAAGCGGCAGTATGAAATATTCGTTAGCATAGCTAAAAAGGTTGCTGCTGTTGATGGTGCAGTTGTTGCTTTTGATATCAATAAAACTTACAATACTTGGAAATCAGCAGTCACCTTATTTGCCTAGCCCAGGCAAGGACCATGCCCGGTCGTCTAGTCACCATTACGCACGCGCACTGCCCTCCGGCTTCTCCGCGCACGCCATTATCTCGGCATGGCAGCTGCCGCCATCTTTACAGGCCTCCCAGTGGTCGCGTGTTGCGACAGCGGTTACGCGTTCTTCCGATTTTTTTTTTTATTTCGCCAGCCGTGAGGGGAATGGGGACAGTTATCTTTGCCAATGTCTCCACCACGTTGTCAGACTAAACGCCGCACTCAACAGCCGTGTCACATCATGGAGGAGCTTTGCGCCGATCCTCACTGTCTTGCATGCGTAAGCATAGCGAACGACAATTAAAATTTGGAGTTGGATATCTCGGAGCATAGACATTCTAGAAGAATTCTTCCAAGTGAAACTGTGTAGAAACACGACTGCCTCTAACTTTTAAATACAAACATACACACTTACTGCAGTCAATAAAAAGTTAATTATTCAATTTTAGTTAATTCGGCAGCTGACAGCGATAATTATCATCTCACTTTGTGTCCCCCTGGCCACATAACTTATTTGCGCAGGTGGTATTCACGTGCCTTCCAGTGCCTAATTTTATAAAAACCATAAAGCTTAATTTTGAACACCCGGTATATCTATAGCCTGTATTGTATCTTAAAATAAAATTTCGGATGATCTGTCGCAGGTTCATTATAAATGCGTAAGCACGGGTCCATCTTTGGAGTTCTGTTGGGACACCTTGATTTCCTTAAGAAGATTTTTTGTGTTTGGCTGAGACACCTCCATTTGCTTCAGAGGAAACGCTGCGCTCCAACGCGGCAACCACTCCGATGGTTGTTTGCGATATGCGAATCACCGCGTATGAAGACTCAGGACGCCACCTACAAGAAGAACGATGTGGCGTAGTAGCCGAGAGCACGAGCCAGCGTCTTCATGTTTTGTTTCCCACGCGACGTCATCCTTTTACACAAGGCGCGCATCTTCTCCCGTTTCTCTAACCATGCAACGCCATCCTAGGCCCGCGCGCTGGCGTTGGCCGCCGACGTCACGCTTCCCCACTTCGCAGCCGCTGCTCGAGACTTCGCCCCGCTCCGCGAGAACGGCCACTCAGATAAACGGATCCGGCGGCTTTGAGCCTCTTATGCTTAATGTACGACAATAAAACTGCGAAGTTAAAATGAAAACCTTCTAGCGTACGAACGGCACTGTGCTCGTACTCGATATTGTCAATGTGTCACTGTGATCACAACGAGTGCTACAGTTAAAAAAAAAAGTTGCCTATGCGTAGTTCTTAGTTTAGCTGTTAGTTGTTATTATGTATATATGAACACTTCCTCGAGAGATCTCTTTCATTAAGCAGGTTGGTCACGGAACCGATGACAGCCAATGATGCAACCGATGACACCCCAATGGGGAACTAAGTTGATGAGGCGCGAAGACGCTCGCACGACCATCAGGACGCTTGGCAAAAGGGACGTCCCCTCGTTCATGCGACGCCACCGACGGGACGAGTAAGGCACGGCCGGCGCCAGGATGTCCAAGGTGTTCATGAGAACAAATAACTACAGCAACTTCGCGACACCACACCCCTAAGAAATACAACTAAGCTTGTAAGCGAGCTAGCTTTACTTCTACATGGCTGATACCACTGGTGCTCGCGAAAAATAATTTTGAAGAATGCTGGTGGCCATATTTTTTTGCGACAGAGCCATCCCCCTCTCAGCGAGGGGGCGATGCAGAAATCTGAGGGGGGGTCAGGACATCCGGACATCCCCCCTGGATCCGCGCCTGACATTGTGACGCGATGCTGCAACATCACCAGCGTAAAAGCTCTCGATTGGTCTAAGAGGGACATTAGGGACATCAGCTCCATCCGGCGCAACTGCTTGCAGTTTGTGGGGATGCTAGACTCTTGCACCCCCTTATGTTGTTTTCCCCGCATCGCTGTTGCATTTCCTGTAATCTGGCTTCCCCACGTAGCCATACCCTGCTAATGCAACCTAAAAGCGGGATTACACAGGCACAAAAGGAACTAAGTAGCCTCTTTCGCTTGGGGTCAGCATAGTGCGCAGTCGTTTCGCGCACGCGCGCCGCAAACTTCGCTGGACTGCCCTGCAAGAGGTTTCGGAGCAGTGCATCGTGCCCCAATAAGCATAGAGTCCTGATGACTGAAAGTTGCATGTTTTCAAACAAGGGCACTAATGTGATGTTCGGCACTGACATCGTGTCCATGTGTCTTCTAGAAAGGTAGATGGCGAGAAGAAGAAAGCGCCCATGGAGATGTTAGCAAAGGTGATGCAGGGTTCGTACAGGTTTCCAAGGCAAAAATTCAAGGATATTCCAGGATCTGTCACAGGTTTTGCAAGGACTCAAAGCGGCATCTAAAGTAGGGTTTTTTTACTCTAACATTCCCAAAAATGACTAGTTTTATTGCACTTACAATAAATAAATGTATATCACAATTATAAAAATGTCTAGCCTTGATAATTTATCAAAATCGCAACACAAAATGAACGCTTACAACTGCGGCTGAGATTTCTCCAGTATAGGCTGGGTAAAGTTTACCAAAAATATTAAAAACATTCAGCATAGGACGCGCTGCTGCGCAAGTTACGCAGTTGCTGAACGCAAGTTACAGTTTTCAGCTAAACATGCTGCGATTTCGCGTTATCAATTCGCCCCGCTCATCTTGAGGTACATGTGTCCAGGTTTTGGCCTAACTGGGAACCGGCGTGACAGAACGTATGAGCGCATGCGCTTTTCTCCACCGCGCATCAGGTAGGGCCGTATGGCCAGAGCTTGGCTTGATGCATAAAACGAAAGCGAACGTTGATACAGGCGCGCGTCTGCTATCATCCAAAATGTCATACCATTTTCGGGCCCTCCCTATCGGATGGTGTCAGCATATTTCAGCTGCACACCCAAACTGCCGTAGCACCTCCTGGTTCCCCATTGAGGGAGTAAGAACATCAGTTTTGAGGCAATCATGCAGCTCAGAGAAAAAAAACTGTTGCACAATCCTAAATATTTATTTTTTTCCAAAAAATACAAAACATCTTGTCCTGCAATGAAGCAACTACCAGGTGACTCTCACTGCAACGAATTATGACATGCCGGTAGATAAACTAATGAGTTCCTTGATCAACAATGTTAGCATGTCCTTCAGATTTACCTCTGTAACTACTTTGTGTACAGCGCTTCATCCTACAGTTAATCATAACACTGAGAGTACTTTACTATTCTGGGTGTATGTTGGTCACAATGAAATACCTATGGGGAAAGGGCACGTGAGTAATAAGAGATTGTGCAACTGCACTTGCAATAGCTGATAGGTGTCATTACCCACCAGTTACCACCATGGCAGCAACATACATAATGTGAAGCCAAGGAGTCCCAAGAAGGCTTCATCCTTAGGTTTGCCCATTCTGCGTAGTGTATCCTTCAAACAGCAGTCAAGGGAACAGCCACCAAAGTAAGTTGGCAGAAATGCGCCTTAGGATCTTGTTTCCTGTGCACTCGTAATAAAGACACGGACCAGTTGTCGTCCGAGGATTCTGTCTCCGTGTACCCAACGGCAGTAATCTTGCGGGGGCTGTGGCCAGTCTTCCATCTGCGACTTGCTTTTGAGAACTTGGGAAGATCACACTCAGTATCAGAGTCTTCAGAATTTACTTTCTCGTTGCCAGGTGATTGGGAATCTGCTGTCACATTGTCTTGAAAGGGCATGTCACAATGCTTGTACACTGTCAGTCTGGAGACGCTCAAGTTTAACGACTGGAACTCCCCTGCTCCGGACACCGAGGAGCACAGCCAGGCTGAAAAACAAATATATAGTTTCATTATTCTATGGCTTTCAGGAGATTTTTCTGGACTAGCTCGTACAAAAGACACTGGAATGAAAGCAGCAAAAGCAAGCTAGAAAAGGAACGGAGAAAGACTTGTTGGCTCCCTTCTCGGGCTCAGTTAAACACTAGGCACAATAGTGCAACAACACTTGTGCCTGTATTATTTCTTTCCTCAAGCATTTTCTGTAGGTGAACAGTGCAGCTGCTCTACTATAATTGCTTCGAATGTTCTCTTCCTCTAACAACAACTTATAAATGAAACACTTCATTGTTTGTAAACATCCTGCCATTTAGACCGAACTGTGCAATGAAAACGTGGATGGCCTGGATGGCATGGTTATTGCTAGCTGCTCAAGTTATGAGAATGAGACCTAGTGCCGAGAAGAGTCTTATGCCGAGACTATTCGCACACCGCTATCAATGCAGACAAAGTTAATCTTGTATGTAGTTTAAGATTACAGTGTAAATGAACACCAATAAAGTACATCAATGCAATGCAAAATTTTTTCCAAAGAACAGTCATTTAAGCGAAGTGTCCTTTTGTTCTGTGGGAAAATATTCACTTTCAAAAAGTATTGTGGCTGTTTCATATACGTTAGAGTCATTCTTATGAAATCGCCACATGCTAAGGCACCATGCACTTGGCAACAACACTACATTGTTGTGCTAGTATATTGAGGACGGTTACTTTCAAAGTACAATTCGTAGATGCTGCCAGCAGCGCTCCTACGCAGATAGATGCAGCCGGCGGAACGTTTTCTGCCAATCTGCGTCAACTTCGGAGGTGCGGCAGATAGGAAGAGCACTCGTAGTGACGTCACGCTGTTTAGAGCGCATACTTCTATTTTATCTTAACAGCAGATAGCTCTTACTATTGTAGTACCATGCAATTTGTTGTGACAGTGGTTATTTGTAAGCAATCTTCTGATGATATTGCTTTCAATGTCATTAAAACAAGTGTTGTTTTCACTGCATCTCGCAACTATCAATTCTTCTGACATGCAGGAGACTGATAATCCTGGAACATGCATAAGCAGCAACAACAATGAAAGCCACACACACACACACACACAGAGAGAGAGAGAGATAGTCTGCCTACTTCATTACACTACATTAGCTTATCAGTCACTGGATAAAAAAACAATGGTTACAAGTCATTGAAATTTTGTGCAGAGAGTGCCTTGTCGCTCTGTGCTTTAATGAAACTGCAGTCAGTTGAGGATATCTCATTATCCTTCACATGCTCTGAACAAAATTTGCTTTTTAATTCAGCACTGACCACAACAGTCAGGAAGATATCTTCCCACTGCCGCAAGGACTTTCCCATTTCATCATCATGAATGCGTGCAAAGTCCGCAGTAATTATGCATTTGTATGAGCGTGGACTAGTCGTCTCGTCATGCAAATAAAATGCCCATTATCAGAGATAAAATGTTCGTCAAGAAGCATGGCAGGGCAGCAACACCAAAATTAAGCAAAAGGACACTCAATAGTTCCTAGCTCACTCGCATGCAATTCCACTCATAAAGCATTCATATCCGTTTCAAACATTTATTTTTTAAAGCCGAGTATCTAACTTTAAAAATGCTCATGTATGATGGACAACCATTTATTTGCTAAAGGCACTGTCTGCGCAATGCACGAACTTGCATTTCCCTTTCATGATACTGCAGGGTAACCAAGGATTGCATAATGACGGAGGATATATATATATATTTTTTTTTTGCTGTACAATGCCACACTTTGCTTCATGTGCACAGTGAATAGTTAGTACAAGCCCATTCCGCTCTTGCGGTGACCGAGGCATACAGTTGCACTCTGAAAGTGTCGCATGGCATCTGAACCAGTATCTTTCACTTCGCAAACTATAGCCGCTGTAAACAGACTCTACTGACATTCGGAGTGTGCGGCTATAACCAACTGTCATGGCAGAGCAACCAAAGCAATGTTAACCAAGAGGGGAGATAAGAGGAAGGCATGCATGGAACAAAGACGTCACCCATGATGCCCAGAGATTGCGGTTGGTTGATTAGATTCTGTAGAGCGCAGTAGTAGGCCTCAGAAATGGCCATGAGCATATCAAGGCTTGAGAGACCATAGCATAGTTGCTGTCAAAAACCAGTCATGCATACTGGAAGTTTTTTCTGTTCCGCAAACCAATTCAACCTGGTGTAGACAGATTTTTTTTACGACCTTCATCATGCAAAATGTTACGGAGACAAGGTGATATGAGGCTTAACTGACAGCATCTTTTCTACATTACAGGTGCCACCCATGCCACTTGCACAGTTGTGGCAGGTCCCCTGTGTATCACATGTTGAAGAAGGCAAGGAGCTCCTGTTAGGCAGGTTCGTGGCCATCCGATTGCCGATTAGATCAAGGCCGAGCACAAAATGTTGTAAGCTTTTTAGCACAGATTCTAGCTACCAAAAGGTGAAAGAAGCATTGATGGGAAAATAAAAAAAAGTTCTGGTAGAGGGCTTGCGGCCTCTTTTGAACTGTGAGATGAGTAGACTGCAAAATGAGTAGATGAGTAGACTCACAAATAAGATGAGTAGACTCACAAGAGTCTTTCCCAGTTTTAAGGCAAGGGCTTGAAAAGAGCTGCATGTGGAGACTTCCCAGCAAGCATGCCAATAAGTGTCTACACAATTCTTATAAGCGTAAAACCACTGACACGCTTGCATAGAATGCTGCCCGCTGTTCTCTTATCGTTTGGGAATGCCTATGAATCAATGCAAGGGAATGCTCTCAATTTTAACGCTCTGGTAGATGTCATTTAGAGTGGAGGCGTCTGGCTATGATCATCTGGTGAAGCCTGAGGTGGTGTTCTAAACACGGCACCAGAGCTCATGCTTAGCTCAAAGTCATCTTCTCGGCTATGGTGATGGCTATTAAGCTACAATGGCACTATTTCAATTAAACCTAACGTTCAGTGATAGATCACCTCCTTTCCTCTATTGCATACATTCCGCTCTTCTGCAGGTGGCACAAAGTTCGGTAACCTTAAGCCTGGTACAGAGTAACAGTCTCGCAATTTCAGTGATTTGGCAGCCGCTTTCTTGCTGGGCAGCATGTCTGCAAAGGAATCGCGAGTGTACTCTTCCAAGACTTGTTTTTTGTATCCCACCATGTGACAGAGTAACACCTTTGTTTACTCTTCTATTGTCCAGCGACGTTTGTGAATACTATAAGAAAGTGGGGGCCGCCCATTCGATATGGAGCTGCCATCAACGAAACTGAAATCTACTGAATGTATGACAAGGTCAATGGCCCTGCTATAACATGGGTGCCTGAAGAAGGTTGGTTTTCTGTCATTTGCCACACACAGGTTCTCTGCATCCATGGTATAAACAAGCTGCTTTCCCCGAGCTTCGACAATCTTGCCACCTCACATTGAATGGCGAGAACTAAACATTGCCACAACAGACCCGAGAATAGGGGCAGTGACTGCAGAAATTAAAGAAGCTAATGTACATTGACATCACATTAGGCCTCCTTCTGCTTGGTCGCACTTGCACACTGACCACTGCCACAGCAGGGGCAGCAAAGATACTGAACCGGCAGAAGAATGTGGAATTTTATGCCAAATGGAAAGCACTAGGAAAAAATGAAATCCTCGGGTTTTTTTAACCAATGTAACCTGGGATAGAATGATTGTTCTGCAGACCGGCCTCGGAAAGGGTGGGGATGGGCACAGGGGTGCAGCACAGGCAAACTTGACAGGCAAAGAGGAAGGCCGGCATACTTCTACAGAAAAAAAGGTGTGCCAACCAACGATTTCACATTTAAAATATTTTTGATCCAGCTACATGGCTTTTCTTACTAAGGTATATCTACAATGATCAAGCACACAGTGAAGTGGTGTACATTTTGCACATCAAAAAGCTTTCAAAAGCCATGTGCAGGGTTCAGCATTTTCGGTTTAGAGAGAGAAAAAAGACCTGAAAAGATATGCCAAATTTATTTCCTTTTTTTGCAATTATTTTTAACAGGGAAACAGTTCGTGAAAGCAAATTTCCCAGCAAGCATTGATCGACACACAGCTGCAAGTACATGTACTTCGACCCAGCAGCCCAAGCAATCAATCTTTTTTTCTTTCTTATTAGGGTCCATTTTGCCTAATACCGAGACTGAAATGAGAAGCGGGAATCAAGAGTGAGTAGAGGTACACAAGAAGATGGGGGAGCCCTTGCTGTCATCACGCTGCAGCCACTGTAGCAGATAACTGGGCACGCTCACTAATGGTAACGCAGAGTTGTATGTACCTTGTTTCTTTTTTCTGTACTAGTCGCTGGAGCTTGGTATATCCGCACAAAATTGCAAATAAAGTTTCATTTTATTCGTACTCAAATATCAAACGCATTCTCTTAAAGCTTGACCATGCTTGAAAGAAGCCTATTCTTTATCAAAGCTTTTGAAAGGTTCCTCACGATAAGGTAACACTAAAGCTTAGAAAAATTGGACTTTCTTAATTACTGTTTTGAATTGCAGTATACCTAATTGCAAGCAATTTGTGGATGCAGGCGAGCAATGCTCGGACTGTCTTCTAGTCACATCTGGTGTTCCATATAGAATCTTCCAAGCTCTTCGCTATGTTTATTAGATGCGAAATGCTTGCCAAAGGGATTATTGAACACTCTTCCAGTCCGTGGGCTTCCCCTGTTGTGCTCGTCAAAAAGAAAGACAACATCTGGCGATTCTGCGTGGACTATCGTCATCTAAACCAGATCACCAAGAAAGATGTATACCCGCTTCCACGGATCGACGATGCTCTGGACTGTCTTCACGGTGCCACTTATTTTTCATCAATAGACCTTCGCTCCGGATATTGGCAAATTGCCGTGGATGAAATGGACCGTGAGAAGACCGCATTCGTTACACCTGATGGCCTCTATCAGTTTAGGGTAATGCCTTTCGGCTTGTGCAATGCCCCGGCGACCTTTGAACGTATGATGGACATGCTCTTGCGTGGATTGAAATGGTCCATCTGCTTGTGTTACTTGGATGACGTCATCGTATTCTCTCCAACTTTTGCGGCCCATCTTGAACGACTTTCATCTGTGCTTTCCGTTTTTCGCGCCGCTGGCCTGCAGCTCAACTCGTCCAAGTGCCACTTCGATCACCGCCAAATAACCATGCTCGGACATCTCGTCGATTCGTCAGGCGTTCGCCCCGATCCCGCTAAAGTTCGTGCAGTGCAGAATTTCCCTGTACCGACCTCTGCCGAAGATGTTCGCAGCTTTATCGGTCTTTGTTCTTACTTCCGTCGGTTTGTGCAAAATTTCGCGCATGTTGCTCGTCCCCTGACTGACCTCCTCAAGAAAGATGTTCCTTTCTGCTGGGGCTCTGAACAAGCGACTTCTTTCTCGCGCCTCATCACGCTACTCACCACACCACCTGTTCTCGCCCATTTTGACGCTTCTGCTCCGACAGAAATTCGCACTGACGCCAGTGGATACGGCGTCGGTGCAATTTTAGCCCAACGCCAATGTGGGCACAACCGCGTTATCGCCTACGCCAGCCGCCTCCTCTCCCCGTCTGAGCGCAATTATTCGATTACTGAGCGGGAATGTCTTGCCCTCGTTTGGGCTGTGGGCAAGTTCCGACCTTACATATATGGTCGACCATTTACGGTTATAACCGATCACCACGCCCTTTGTTGGCTTTCTTCCCTCAAGGATCCCACCGGACGCCTCGGTCGCTGGGCCCTACGCCTTCAGGAATACACATACACTGTAGTCTACAAGTCGGGTCGTTTACATCAGGACGCCGACTGCCTGTCTCGTCACCCCGTCGATGCACCGAACGATTTAGTGGATGCCACACCGATCTGCGTCCTCTCGCTTTCCGCCTTGAAAGACATAGGGGCTGAACAGCGACGCGATGAATCGTTACGGCAGCTTATCGAACGCCTGCTCTCTGACCCGTCTGACCCATCCCTTCACATGTTCGTACTACAAAATGACACCCTGTATCGCCGCAACATGCACCCAGACGGGCCCGAGCTGCTAATCGTCATTCCGTCTCATCTTCAGCAGACTGTACTCCAGCAACTGCACGACGTTCCCACTGCTGGACACCTTGGCGTCTCTCGGACCTATGACCGAATTCGGCGACGATTTTTCTGGCCCCGTCTCAACCGCTCCGTCCGTCGCTATGTCGCCGCGTGCGAGTCGTGTCAACGCCGAAAACGACCTGCTGTACATCCCGCTGGTCTGCTGCAGCCTCTGGATATACCGACCGACCCTTTTTTTCGCGTTGGCGTTGATCTTCTCGGACCATTCCCTATATCAAACGACGGAAATAAGTGGATTGCCGTCGCTACGGACTATACCACCCGCTATGCCATTACAAGAGCCCTTCCCACCAGTTGCGCTACAGACGTCGCTGACTTCTTGCTTCACGACGTTATCTTACACCACGGCGCACCTCGTCAACTTCTCACCGATCGCGGGCGATACTTTCTTGCCAAAGTCATCGACGACTTACTTCGATCCTGTGCTACTAAACACAAGCTTACTACAGCCTACCATCCTCAAACTAACGGTCTTACTGAACGCCTGAACCGGACAATAACTGACATGCTCGCGATGTATGTTTCCTCCGATCATCGCGACTGGGACACTGCTTTACCATTTGTCACGTTTGCGTACAATTCCTCGCGCCACGACACGGCTGGTTATTCGCCCTTTTACCTTCTATATGGCCGTGAACCGACCTTGCCTTTCGAGACTCTTCTTTCGACCACACTCGACTCGTCGACGGAGTACGCTCGTGATGTTATAACCACAGCGACCCAGGCACGCCAGATTGCCCGTCTTCGTCTCTCTGCTTCCCAAACACGTCAGAAGTGCCGTTACGATCAGTGCCACCGCGATGTCGAATACGAACCAGGTGATCTTGTGCTAGTTTGGTCTCCATCTCGACGTGTCGGTCTTTCGGAGAAACTCCTTTCGCGATACTACGGCCCTTATCGCATCCTCCGCCAGGTGACGCCTGTCACATATGAAGTGTCTCCTCTGGATGCTACCGTGCCTTCACCTCTATCTGACGTCGTCCACGTCAGCCGCCTCAAACCGTTCTTTTCTGGAACCAGTGAGTCGCACCAGTAAGGTGCTTCTTCTGACGGGGGTAATGTCACAGTGCGTAAGGCGGAAAGAAGAGGACATGGTTGGTGCCCTGGGAGACGACAAAGAAGATTCTGGGTTTTCGCTTCTCTGCGTAGCCATTAAAACCCGTCTGTAAAACCAGTACGTTTCTTCCTTCCCGTAACATTATTATTAATGTAATCAAAAGATTTGTTCAAGTATAGTTGTTTGCCAATGATTGTGCCTTATACCATCAGATAGCTAGTAGCGACCAAGATGACCTCAATACAAGTCTAAGATTTTTCACTTTGGCAACATCAATGTGAAAAAAAAAGTGTATGCCTCCCTATTATCTCAGAAAAAGGGGGCACGTTCATATAGTTCTTCAAAAATTGTACCTTGAATTTCTCCTACCACTAATTAACAAGAAACTACCCCTCGACACTTTCGTCAGCATAGCTCCGTATTTTGCCAAAACTGACACATTCAAATCATACTCTTTTTTTATTCCACGCACCACTAATGGTTGGAATAGCTTAGACTATGCATTATAAGATGTGAATGTGCTTTGGTTTCATTTCTTACAGGTTACTGATCACTTTCTGTTAATGTGCTTTTTCTTTATTTTGACGAGTCTCCCGCTTACACATGGAGTGTCAATTTCATTTCACTTTCCTGGATGTGAATAATTTTTATGCACTTAATAAAGGTCAACAGGAAATAAATAAAATGTTGCTCTGCACATACAGCTGTGCTGATCCCATGATGTGGAAAGTGCCTGTGAACAGCTACATAGAGCTAGACTTGTGTAATTTCGACTCTCAACATTGATGCCTTATGAAGAGCTTTACATTAATATACTGCCGGCACAAATAGTGCCTTTTTTTATCAATGAGATCCAGTCAAAAAAATCAGTTCCCCAGTATAACATGACCACCAGGGAGCTAAACGTCACAGGCCAACACATGTCCATTTGCTAAGGAGCAGGAAAATTATGCTATAACTATTGGAAACTATAGTAGAAGAGGTTTAGAACATGTGAGGCGAAGGCTCGCGCCAGCCGCCATCGGACCAGTTGGTTCAATAAACTGCAACCGGCGGACGCGCAGTCACTTCGTTCCTTACAATAACCACGGAGTAAGACAGACAGAAGCACCGACTCCGCTGCCTCTCAACACGTTCGCTCGGGACAAACCATGAAACGCAGACACTGGGCGTCTAGTTCACCTCACTGCTCTCTCTTTGCTCCCCTTCCTAGCGTTTGCACACGTTTTCTTCTCTCCTTCCAAACCAGGCTGACTACACTCCTTGTGTAGCGCTGTCTGCTCAGGTGCATGGAAACCATTCACCAGCTTGCGTCCATGTGTGCACACACTATAGTGGCAGAGACCGGCGCCGGCCGGTGTGGCGCGCGTAGAATGTGCCGTCCGCTGGAAACTCGAGCCCTCGGAATCTCTATTCGACAGCAATAAAACAATTACATGCACGCAAATAACAAAAAAACGAACACATGCTCCTGCTTTTTCTGCATGTAAACAAAGCGTTTGTGCATGTCTCTAGAGAAAGCAGACAAGAAACGAAGCTGTACAAAAAGGCAACAGCAGTACATGTTTTTCTCATTCGAATGTCTGTGCAGATGTGAAGCTTACGTGCTACGTGCTTCTCACGTTCGACACTTTGTTTACTATGTGTGCAGTATGTTTAATTATGCCCGACAGAACAAGGTGTTGGTACTCGTGCTTGAAGAGGTGGAACAACAGAAAAACAACTGATGAAGTGTTCTTGCCTAGGTTTAAATCTAGGTATGGCAAAGAACAGAAGTTTTGTCTCTTCGCAGCACCATTTGATCTGCAGGTGCTGCAGCAGTGGCGACAGAAAATTCCTGAAGTAAGCGGCCGCTTAAAGCAAAAGACAATATACGAGCGACATTTCGAGAAGCACCTGATTTTCCATAAGTAATGCAGCGAACATAAAGGAAATGTCCAGCTAGACGAAAATTCCTCGAATTAGAAAGAGCCGTTGCCAAGATTTTCGAGGGAAGCCAGGCGCAACCGACCAATGCTGAATACCAGGAACAACCACAAGACGCCGATGCGGAAAGGCAGAAGGAGAACAATTTGTCTACAACTGTGCGCACTGTAGGTGGGTTCCCTTATCCAGGCACGTGGCGTAATGAAAATTCTCAGCCTTGCAGCCTGGTGGCTACAGATTTCTGTTTAGCGAAGAGAATGGTTAGAATATTCCTTGCAACGAAGGGGGCCTTTGCTGCAGGAAGTGGCGCAAGCAGCTCCACAGCACAAACGAAAACAGCAGAAACTCTACGAGCGCAAGTCAAAATTCCTTTTTGCAAAAGAGATCTCTGCCTCCCGAAAGAGCCGAGGTTCCGCCTTCATGGGGGCAGCACAAGGTACAGATGATGATATATGTTGTTTTGTGGCGCAAGGGCCAGCTATGGCCAAAGAGCGCCAAGACGTGGTGTACTGAGTGAGCAATGGTATGATCAATGACAGTGGATAGGTGTAGGGTGGCTGTAAAGGGGCCTAAAATCCTGCGCACTAAAGGTGCGTAAAAGACAAAAATACTAAGATCATGACAATGATGTGATAGGGGCGCAATGAATATAATATAGTATAAAAAGTTGTAAGAGATACAAGGCACTACTGCCTCACAGGGACCCTTAGAAGCAAGGGCCTGGAGGAGAGTGCATTTCAAACATGCTGTCGCAGCAGCGTCCTCTGAAAGAGGATGCCACTACGAATCTCTCGGGTGAAAAACTTGCAAAATGTCGAGGTCGTTTAAAAAGGCTAAAACTGAATCGTGCAGAAATATCGGGTCATTATGTAAAAACATCGCTGGGTGAAGGAGTATATTCTCTTTATAGGCTTGAACAAAGTGCTTTTTTCTTTCAGGTTCTATTAGTGGACACTGCACTAGGATGTGAAGTACAGTAAGTGCTTCCCCACATCTAGTACAGGTTGGGGGTTCGCCTCCAGACAACAGGTAATTATGTGTGCTGTAAGTGTGTCCTATTCTGGGCCTACAGAATAGGAAATCATTTCTTCTAGATATCGTGGTCGATGGCCAGTTTCCTAAATGGGGCTTAATTAAATGGAGCTTGTTACGAGTCTGGCCGTCCCACAAACGTTGCCAGTGGACTCGAAGTCTCTTGCGTAGATATGGCTTCATATCGGGAACAGGGACGGGCATAGATGTGTTGCCAGCTTTTGCCTCGATGGATGTGGCAAGCTGGTCTGCCAGTACATTTCCCTCAATGTCTCGGTGTCCTGGCACCCAGCACACCACAACATGCTGCCCAGATGCATAAATACTACATATGAATGAATAAAGTGATACTATTACTGGATTTTTGTGCCTTTGAAGAGATTTTAAAGCTTTTACTTTCCTTGATGTGTTTAAGAGCCGACAGTATTGCATAAGCCTCTGCTGTAAAAATGCTCATTTGTGGGTGCAGGGCGTCGGCATCTGAAAATGATGGGCCAACCGCTGCATAAGAGACGCCAGCGTGAGACTTTGATGCATCGGTGTAAAATTCCGGACAGGAGTATTTATGCTGCCGTTCAAGGAAGTGCATTCGAATGTGTGTAACTGGGGCGTGCTTCGTAACATGCAAAATGGACAAATCACAGTCTACAATCTGCCACTGCCACGGTGAGACCTGCAGAGTGGGTGTCATTAGACGATGTTCAAGGACTGGGACATCCATTTCCTCAGCCAAACTTCTCACACGCAACGAGAAGGGCCGTCTTACTGCAGGCCGGTTATGAAACAGGTGGCAGCTGGACAAATCATTTACGGTGGAATATGTGGGATGTTGACTGTCAGCGTTCACTCTGAGGAAATACATGAAAGCTGTGTAAGTCCTCTGCAAGTGGAGTGACCACTCATTGGATTCCACGTAAAGGCTTTCTACAGGGCTTGTCCTAAAGGCACCTGTAGAGGCAAATACCTAGATGGTGGACGGGGTCCATCATCTTCAACGCAATTGGGGTGGCTGACTGATAAATTATGGCCCCGTAATCTAAGCATGTTCGTATGAGGCTTTTATACAAATTTAACAGACTTTGTCACTACCCCATGTAGTGCGTGACAACACTTAAAATACCGTATTTACTCGAATCTAGGCCAACTCCGATTCTAAGCCGACCACCCAAAAGTTCGAAGTCCGAAAAAAAAAAAAAAAAAACTTACCTCGAATGTAGGCCGAACGAAAAAGCGAGGACAGCATTCGCAAAATGAAACAGCATTTATTAAATTTGAACATGCCGAGCTCATTCTATGTCACTATCGCTGCTAGCCTTGTCGCTATCTTCCTTACTGCTGACATCTTCAAATAGTGCGCTATATTCAGTACCATCCAGCGCATTAGAGATGCTGCATTTTTGGAAGGAGCGCACGTTGCGGCGCACGCAAAAACCATCCCTCCAACGACAGACCGATGCCGAAGTTCCGCCCGGTTTGAACGTTTGACGATGCCTCTACGGCTAGCTCAACTACCGTATTTACTCGATTCTCACGCTTCCTCGATAGTAACGCGCACCCGTTTTCCGTGAGGAAAAATTTGGAAAAATAGATTTCCTCCCGATGCACTGATGTTGCGATGAATAAAAAAAGTCGCAGTTTCGCCCGAAAGGCGATGCATCGAATGCGGTAGCAAATTAGTAGACCGCTATTAACAAGCACGGTGTCACGCGCGCTCAAGCAAACATGAACACACCTCGCTCGTTGACCGCGGAAACGAACTGTCAAAACGCTGGAGACGAAGCGCGCCTTCGTGCTAGCATGCCTCTCGCTTCAACGCGGCGAAAACACGGCGCGCGGCGACTTTACCAGTCGCAGATTGCTTTCAAGATAGGGCCAAGCCTGATAGTATCGCCGGAGTGGATCGTCGCAGATTACGTCCTGCTTCGGTCCACTGAAACCGTTCCGCATTGCTTTGCTGGCGAAAATCCTCTCCTTCTGTTTGCGCCAGTCCCGCTCGCAAGTTTCGGATTCTCCGAACGCCCGTGATGCGGCCCGATTTCCGTCCGTCTCCGCACAGATTTCCGTCCGTCTCCTTTTAAATGCGTCATCATGATGAACTCGGTACTTCATGCTGATAGATAGAGCAGACGCTGAGAACGTGAAGACAGACGGTAGACTATTGCCTAAGCACGTGTACTGCAGCACACCGAGGAAGCTTCCGCATGCTACGGTAACTAGGCACGACGCGAGTGCGAGGCGGCCATTTTGAAATGCCGACGCAGAATTAGGGTCGTGTTGAAAGTGCGCGTTAGATTCGAGTAAATACAGTATTCGTTTAGAAAGCGGCACTATAGTGGCATCGCCCATTTGGTGCCATTACGATAACGCCACACCACGCGCCGATGCTGCACCATACCGATACTACCGATACGACGCAGGTCAAAATGGCGACGTCGCTCGTGTACTTCAGCTGGCTACTGGCGCGGCTGCGATACTGACTTTTCTAGATGGCGCTAACTATGCACCATATTTATCAGTTTCAGTTAAAAACTGGCGCGTTCTTTAAAATCCTCGAATCTAAGCCGACCCTAGAGTTTCGTATGTGATTATTTGAAAAAAACTATCGGCCTAGATTCGAATAAATACGGTATGCATAGTTTTCATGCACTTGTTTTTTAGATGTTTTAGGTGTGGTATGAATGTTAGCTTTGTGTCAAGAATTATGCCTAAGAATTTATGTTCCGTTTTTACAGTTAGACGCTGTCCTTGCAGGTCAATGTCGGGCTCGGGGTGCAGTCCTCTCTAGAAAAAAAGGACGCAGGTGCTCTTTTGCGGATTTAGGCAGAACCCATTCTCGTATGCCCATTTAGCCACCTTGTTCAGACTAAGCTGAACTTGCCGCTCACAGATTGCAAGGTTGCACGATTTAAATCCAATCTGTACATCATCGACGTACGTTGAATAAAACACGTTGCGTGGGATGCATAGACGCAAGGAATTCATTTTTATAATAAAGAGAGTGCAACTGAGCACCCCACCCTGTGGCACTCCGCTTTCCTGCACTTCGGTCGTGATAATGCATAGCCAACTCGAACACGGAATGTGCGATTCAGCAGATAACTTTCAATCACATTTAACATATTACCACGTATACCAAAGTGGGAGAGGTCTCTCAGTATTCCGAACCGCCACGTGGTGTCGTATGCTTTTTCCATATCGAGGAAAACAGAAAGGAAGAATTGCTTGTGGACAAAAGCCTCTCGAATCTGAGCCTCTATGCGTATCAGATGGTCAGTGGTGGATCGGCCATCGCGAAATCCACATTGGTATGGGTCAAGCAGCTGATTTCATTCTAGGAAATGTATCAGACGGCGGTTTATCATCTTCTCAAAGACTTTGCAGATGCAGCTTGTTAGAGCTATGGGCTGATAACTCGATACGGACGATGGATCCTTGCCTTGCTTCAGGATAGGGATCACTATGGCCTCTTTCCAGGCAGAGGGGATCTCGCCGGAGGTCCAGATAGAGTTATAAAGACAAAGAAGGGTTTTCTTCGTTTCAGAGGGCAGGTTCTTCAACATTTCATATAGTATGCGGTCAGATCCTGGGGCAGATTGGTTGCAACAGGCGAGTGATGCATGCAGTTCTGCCAGAGAGAAAGGCAAGTTGTATGGCTCGTTCCCGGTGCTCTTTCGGTCGTTTTTCTTTTTCTATTGCTGATTTGTATCTTTTAAACGCTGGAGAATAGTGCGACAAACTGGACACATGTTCAAAATGTGCACCCAGATGGTTCGCTTGGTCCTCCAGGTTGTCTCGCTGCGTGTGTACCAGGGGAGGTGGATGTGTTTGTTGTCCTCTTACTCTATTGACCCTGTTCCAAACCTTGGCCTCATCCGTGTATGAATTGATACTTGATAAGAATTTTTGCCAGCTGTCTCTCCTGGCTTGTCTGCGCGTTCTCCTACCTTGGGACTTAATTTTCTTGAAATTGACAAGGTTTTCAGCAGTAGGAGAATCGCGAAGCTGCCTCCATGCTTTGTTCTGCTGCCTACGCGCGTTCCGGCATTGTTCATTCCACCACGGAACACGGGGTTTGCTAGGAAATCCAGTTGTTTGGGGAATGCACTTAGATGCTGCATCAATTAGGAACTTAGTAAAATACTCGACGGCACCGTCAACTCCGAGCAAAGACATGTCAGCCCACGAGATCGTACTGGTAAGTGTTTGGAATTTTTCCCAGTTCGCTGCATCGACCTTCCACGCATGTGGTGGAGATACGTATTGTCTTTGTGCTCTCAGAAGTATTGGGAAATGGTCACTCCCATAGGGGTTTTTTTTATAACTTCCCATTCAAGTTGAGGTAGTATGGATGGAGAAGCTATGCTGAGATCTATGGAGGAAAAGGTATTGTTTACGATACAATAATATGTAGCTTATTTTTTGTTTAACAGACACGCACCGGATGAGAAAAGAAAGTCCTCAATTAGACGGCCTCGTGCATCAATGCAAGAGTAGCCCCACAGACCACTGTGCGCATTAAAATCGCCAAGAACAAGATAAGGTTCTGGCAATTCGTCTATAAATGACTGAAATTCATGCTTGTTTAGTTGGTTATGTGGGGGTATGTAAAGCGAGCAAATGGTGATGAGTGTTTAGGAGAACAAGTCGAACTGCACTGCTTCAAGGGACGTTTGTAGCTGCAAACGTTGGCATGCTATGCTTTTGTGAATTAGAATGGCAACACCGCCTGATGATGTGAGAGCATCATCACGATCTTTACGAAACGTAACATACTGTCGGAGAAAGTTTGTGTCGATTTTAAATGAGTTTCCTGTACACACAGCACTTTTGGATTTTGTTCGTGGAGAAGTTCTTGCACATCATCGAGGTTCCAAAGGAGGCCTCTGATGTTCCATTGTATGATTTGTGTATCCATACTGAAATTAAATAGGTGCTGTGTGTACTAAAAAAAAAAGGAAGTGTTGCCTTAGATTACAGAGCCCTTTCCAGGCCCTGTAACGCGGGATTTGTCCTTTCTGAAGCGGTCGAGGGAACCTCGCCGCTCCTTAGGCGCTTGGAGCACCGTCGGGATGGGTGTGGTGTCCATTGCTTCTTGTGAAGCGCCGGACACGTGCTCTTGCGAGTGAGAAGTTTAGCGGGAAAGTCTCCCCGCGAAGGACGAGGCATTTGCGCCCACCAGCCCTGAGGTCGATGGGGCTGCCTTTGGGCCTGAGCTGCGCCGGCTGTTGCTAGCGCCAGCAGGGGCCGGTGAGGGTGAGGCAGCCTTGACTGCACCCACCGTGGGAGCTGCTGGCGGGCCTGCGGGTTCGCTACGCGTAGCGCAGGCTGCTACCGAGGACTGTTGTGGTGCCGGCATCCCTAGGGTAACCGGGCCTGTTTGCTGGTTGGGTGGAGTAGGCTTAGCACCTTCCACCCTGGGGGCAGGAGCCACAAGCGACAGCTCGCTGCGTGAGGCTGTGCAGGTGGCAGTAGCCACTGCGACGCTGCCCCTTGACGCGCCGCATCAGCGTAAGTAGTCGTGTGGAATGGTGAGCACCTTTTGCGTGCTTCCCTGAACGATATGTTTTCACGGACTTTCAATGTTAATATTTGTTTTTCTTTTTTCCAGCTTAGACAAGATCGGGAGTACGCTGGATGGTCATCATTGCAATTAACGCAGTGAGGTGCGGCCTCGCAATGGTCCGAGGCATGGCCTTGTACTCCACACTTAGCACAGGTGAGACGACCACGGCAGCTCTGCGAGCCATGGCCGAATCTTTGGCATTGGTAGCATCGCCTAGGATTAGGGATGTATGGTCTTATGGCTATCTTTGTGTAGCCTGTTTCAATGGTTTGTGGCAATACGCTCAATTCAAAGGTAAGTATCAGATGTTTCGTGGGAATTTCTTTGTTGTCCCGTCTCATAACAATGCGCTGCACATTCGTGACGTTTTGCTCCTTCCATCCTTTGGTGTAGTTCGGCAGCAATGGCAGCCACCCACCTCGGAGTCCAACAAGGGGACGCTGCAGCACTTAACGCGCAAGGCTGCAGGCGCCAGCCGTACATTGCCACTATTACCTTATATACAAACCCAAGAGAGGGCACCTACACAAGGTTAACCCAAGCCGCCTATGAAAAGTGAGGAAGTAACTGAAGAGAAGAGGTGACAGGACAGTGAGGACAGAAAAATAGAGAAGAAAAAGATAGGAGAGGGGGACAGGAAACGGCGACCGCCGATTTCCCCCGGGTGGGTCAGTCCGGGGGTGCCGTCTATGTGAAGCAGAGGCCAAAGAGGTGTGTTGCCTCCGCCGGGGGGCCTTAAAGGTCCAAACACCCGGCATTAGCTCAACCTCCAGGATCCCCCTTCCCCAGACACGGCTAAGCCACTCACGGCTACGTGTGGGAGGGCTACGCGCGGGGCCACAAGGTACAGAGAAAGCTGGGTGACACGAAAAGCGCTGCAAGAAAAGAAGCAAGCGAAGCACCTGTATACTTGAATGACACTCAGATAAAACAGTAATAAAAGGCACCCTCGCCCTAAAAGCT
The DNA here is from genome assembly GCF_013339745.2 of Dermacentor silvarum. Classification (NCBI taxonomy): domain Eukaryota; kingdom Metazoa; phylum Arthropoda; class Arachnida; order Ixodida; family Ixodidae; genus Dermacentor; species Dermacentor silvarum. The sequence goes on along the minus strand of NC_051154.1, from coordinate 327,143,024 downwards.
TGTTTTCACTGTCTTCTGACAAAGCTCGGGACTGCATGGCATGCCATTGTATCCCTACTCCCCAATATTCTATTTTTTTGTCCTGCATAGTTTTTGCATTTGGTTTATTTTCAGTGTTTTTCATTCACAATTTCACGTAACCTCCCTTAATAAAGTGCCTGCATGGGGCCTGTAAGGTATATTATAAGTAAATGAATTCAAATGAAATTAAATGTTTCGTCTGCCAACGTCTCTCTGCAAACCGCAAGAATTATATGCGCTTCTGGTATCGGGGCATGCGCCGTGCAGACGACAACAAATGTGCAAGCAGGCGTGGGAGCATGGCCAAGCATGGCTAGCATGGCCAAGCACAGTCGTGCACGGCCACAGCGACCCGAGCTTGGCTCACTCAGCCCCCACCTCCATACATTTTTCTCCGATGTATGGTGCCATCTGGTGAATGCGCTGCAAACCAGCAAACTGTGTTTCACAATCTGTCCCTTCCAGACAAGCAGAGTTGGTGGTCCTGTATATCTTACTCTGTGGCTATAACAGAAAAAGAAGCGCTGGTGGTAGTGATGCCCTCAAAGAGAAAGAGGAAAAGCAAGGAGGTTAACCAGAAAGCAGTCCGGTTTGCTACCCTGAATAGAGAGGGAGAAACGAGGATGTAAATAGAGAGCAAGAGAGAGACAAAGAGGAACATAAATCCCACACGCAAATCATGCGCAGCACACATCACACTATCTTGCGGGCCCGTCAATCACAGAAACAAACTAGCACACCTGCAGCCTTAAGTGCAGACATTCGTTTCACTATCCGAACATATTTTGTCTGACCCATTAAAAAAAAGAAACTGAAGATGTTGGAAACTAGGAGAAGCAAAGCTTTTGTGAAACAATCCTACCGTGGCCACATGTGTGCTGTCATGCATACGTGCTACACGACGTGACACACAACACCAAACAACTCAGAAGGCTACCTGGCACCTTGCCACAAGAAACATACTAAGTATGCATACAATGCACCTCTCCCTGTTTGCAAACAGCGTGACGTCACTGTGGGGGCCTCTCCCCTCTGTCCCGCCTCCGAAGCGGGCGCTGGTTGACAAGAAACATTCGTGCGACCTCTTCTCCCTGCAGAAGAGCGCTGCTTGTATATCAACTGCCGCGATCGAAGTCCATAATATTCCGATTTTTGAAGTGGCAGCATTTCTGAACTGGGCTTAGAAAGTATAATCGTACTCGTTTTACCGGTGCAACAACGTAGCATTGTTGCAGAGTGCATGGTTCCCGTAAGTCAGCGTGTGGCGATTTCGTAGAAGTGCACCTCTTCCGTAGATCAAACATCCACAAAAATGTATTACTCCACGAAAACGAACATTTTGTCACAGATTCTGCACATTTTCACGGTGGCAAAGTGCTACTTCGCTAAATTACTAGCCTTCGAACACAAATTTCCATTGCATTGTCGTGAATGCACTGATTTGCGCCCCATTTACACTGTACCAAACGATATACAAGATAAAGTTTGCTGCTGTCAATTTGCAAGAATCAAGTTTTACATGTTTATGTGCATCATCATGACATAGAGTCCGTACCATGAAGGTGAATGCACCAATAACGAAAAAAAAAAAGCAAGTTCAATTTTACTTAAGACACGTCAGATCTGTGTTAAGTAACGATAACTTCAGTGGCTTGCCTTTAGGGCATTCCCCGTGATTAAATGTATACACGCAGCTTCGGCAGCGGTCAAAACATCGTAGAAGTTCATTCGTAGCCATACCTCTCACTCGATTTTTTTTTTGCGCACAGCGCAAATGGCCCCGAAATACATGCGCTCACTAATCATTGCATCTCATTCAATCTCACCAGTTCAATAATTACGGTTCCTGAAGTTCTACCGGAGCCTGATCACTACAACTGGTTTTATTACATGCAACACGCGCACACAGTTTCGCAAGCGGGATGTATTGCTAATCACGTAGTACACCGCGCGCGCATGCACGAACGCACACGCGCACACTTTCTATATTTACTGCACCACAAGCTCACACTTTCTGAAGCATAGCTGCAAATAATTGACCACAGGTATTACTTAAAGATTTTATCATCAAAGGGTTAAAAAAAGGTCAAATTGATCAATGCTGAATTAACAAAAGCCTAATCAGAAACGACATAATGACAACTGAGTAGAATAGAGGTTCATCTAGCACTTGAAAGTTCTCACACCTCTGATCACATTTAGCTCAAAGAACAAAAACAATAAAGGCACGAGGCCTCCTATATTGCTTTCTGCAGCTTGAACGGTGCTTTATCTGATTAGACGTTGACTGCTCGTACGGACTATTAAGAACATGAAGACCATATGACAAATTATGCAGATCGAATGCACATGCTGGAACAATTTAAAACGCACAGACCAAGGCAATGTTGGAATCGAAATGATGCAAAGCTTCTTTGAGTCAGTGAGCTAGTAAGAGTCACGGATGACACAAGCACAGCCTTTCAAAATGGCACTTGGCCTGTTTCGATCACCTGCCACTTCGAAACTATGAGCACATCTGCTGCTATTTTTTTTAGAGAACTTGTGATATAATTTACTATCAGCAGAACATGACATGTGCATTCTGCATACGATAGCATTCTAGTTGGCTGGAAGCGAAAACTACTGCAGCATACTGGCATTTGGCAAGGGTGTTGCCGTTACGATTGCAGCATCAGCCACACGCACTTCGAGAGCCGCGAAATTACGTTTTCTACGTAGCTTCGGCTCAAAAAGTAAGCAGTTCGAAAGGTAGAATGCCATCATGAATGTGATATGTAAGAGGCCGCCGGTGGCGCGAAAAAGAAGAGGAGCACGCGATGCCCGGTGTTCAGAACGGCACGAGCTCTCGAGACACGCGAGCCGAGGCATAATCGAGGGATGAACGGCGCTGTCCGTTGATTATCGACGTGGCTCCGGGCCAGGAAGGTCGCATCTCCAGCTCCGCTCTGGCGACGGGAGACTTGGGGGTCTGGCCGAGTCCGTGACGTTGGCCGTCCAAGGTGTGGCCGTCGACCTCGCCAAGTTCGAGCGAGGCTCCTGGACTGGCTGCAGCCTCTCACGGTAGGACCGGGCACCCCAGAGAGGATCCCCCTTCTGCGGCAGACCGGCACGTTCGATTCTCCTCGGGACGCCACGTCGGCACTCACGAAGAGGTTGCGACGCATCCCGACGCTAGGCCTATCCAGGTGGGCCTAAGCAGCGCCGAGCTCACCGCCGACAAAAGAGACAACGCGAGGCGTCGGCACCTACGGCACTCTCAACGCTTCGGTCGAGCCCGACACGGACGCGACAAGAATTTCAAGACGACGATCTGTAAGAGACGATCCCGTTTCCGCTTTACGACGCAGTTAGGCCGGGGCCAAGGTGGCCAGATTTTGGCGAGCAATAGCTAAGACTGACAGAGAGACTTTAAGGCGGAGCGAGGCTCCGAAAATGAGATAGTTCTGTTTAAGTAGTTTGTAGTTAATCTGAGTTTGCTGTTTGAGTTCCAGTGAAGACTTTTGTTGAATCAATTTTAGTTTCGCGTGCCTTTAGTTTTGACTTTCGGTTTTAGTGTTGGGCGTCGCGTGCGTTCACCGTCCCTGTACATATTAAATCCTCGTTTGCTGTGCCGCCAGTCGTGTCTCTCCTCCATCGAGAGTAGCGCATGTACTCAACTCTCCGCACTCCCAAGTAAAGGCGACAATGAACCATTATCAACAACGACGTAAACGAAGCATCAACGAACTGTAACCACCGACTCTTTGCAACTTGGAATGACAGCGGCTCGTCGTGACACATTCACGACGTTCACATTAACTCAGGTGAATAATAATGGCAATGCTTGGGTGGCCATTGCTCCAGATCTACCAAACAGCAGCACAGATAGCCTAGTACACATGATGCCACATGGAGAACTGCGCAAACATGAGTGCCACCGTTGTAGCATTCAAGATTGCACGTGGTGCCACCAAGATGCCGCACGGAAAATTGCAGCACTCGAGATCAGAACCCACGGCCTACATAAACTACACTGCCTTGCCCTGAAGCATACTAGAGACATGCCTTGAAAGCATGGTTACCCTAGCATGCTTGAAAGTGAGCGACTTTCGACGCGGCTTCTGAAATCCGTACGCGGCCGCTAGCTCTTCTCAGCGGTCGTATTTTCGTTTCGGTTGGGCAGCAGCGTGGGACACGCTGCCGTGTGCCCAGTTTGGTCGTGCATCCATGCTTCAGAACTTTGTGTGCGCCCTTCTTTCACCGTGAACGGGCTTGAAATGTTCTTTGTAACAGAACAGCACTTTTCAAGATGTTCCTCATATCTAGACGTAGTTTCATTACGCAGGGTCATAAAATCGGTAATGACATTTTAACTGATTAATTGTATCTGGGATCGTTATAACTGGATACGACTATACAGTCGACGACCGATAATTCGGACTTCACGGGGAACGTGGAAAGAAGTCGCAGTGGAAACCGCAGCCTAGCAGGTCATCAATGATCTCCACATTTGAGCTCATTGTGGTAGGCAGCATTTCAGGCTCTTCAGTTGCGGAGTCATTCGGAATGCAACTCGAGACTCATTCAGAGTCGAACTGCGAGGGGATCGTTGGTGCCATTCAACGCGGCCTGTGAATAACATCAAGAGAAAGACTTCTTGGTGCCAACTAAACAGACAAAATGGCAAGAGCAGGCCATGTGCTGGGATGCCGAAATAGGATGTGATGATCGCAATGTTGATGCGACCTCACAATTCCAACAAAGCCTCCAAGATCGGCATTTGTAATTTAATCTGAGGCATAGTGCTGTGACCGAGACAAGGCCTCAGGGATTACCATTTTATGTGTGGTCTCTGAGGCCGTACTTATTGCCTCGTAGCTCTGAGGCCATATTTCATGTCTCATTGAGGTTGCCAGAGGAGATAATGGCTGCAGAATCCACGTACGCTACAGTCACGGACAGCGTTCAGATAATCGAATGTAGAGCTGGCCGGCTGTTCGGAATATCGGTCGTCTTTACACATTAAGTGTACGGCGCCATTGGCAGTGCCGCGACACTGTCCGAATTACAGAGCATGTCCGGATTATTGGTGTCCAATTTATCGGTCGGCGACTGTATATCCATAAATGTATCCCGTGAGAAAACGACGAATGCCATACCCCCAAGAAGACAATGAAAGCTTCGCTTTAAAACAAAGAAGTCTCGGCATTGTTTGAAAGTAGCCGTAACTCACTTTTTCTTGACCGATCCCTCTTTCTGTCTTCCATTGCTCTCAGAAATACCCACAGATGAGGTTGTGGACAGGGCCTGAGAGCCTTTAGTGCTGGAACAGACACGTTTGCTCGGTGTGTCGGGGCAGGGTCGCCTAAAAGATAATTGTAAAAAGAGTTGAATTTCTAAGCAGAAATGAAATTATGCAGTTAGAGAAAATAAAAAAGGTTAGCATTAGCAGGACTTATTTCCCTTGTTATTTTGACCAAGATGACAGGTAGACCATGTTTAAGGGGGGACGCGGCTTTCGGTACCAACTTTCTTGTTTCTTGGTGGATGTCAATGAAAATTGGTACATAGAATAAGAATGGCTCTATGATGCTTTCATAAAAATTTCAAAGCGGTACCATGAAAACTTTTTGCTAGACAAATTATTTCTTTCTTGAACCTGGTGGAGGGACTGGAGGATTTACGAAATCAAGTGAAAAGTTTGTTAAGTACTGTATGCACAGCCAAATGTATGCAGAAGGGGATAGCGTTCTCGAAATAATTTTTTTTCAACACTAAAATTTGTAGTTTATGTTTTCTCCAGTCCCACTTAAGTGAGCACACTTACACTGCAAACAAGGAACCCTACTACGAATTCTTAAAACACTAGGATAAAAAAAGAAGAGCGCTATCCCCTAAAGTACAGTTCAGTGAGTCTGACAAAACAAACGCAATCAAAATGTGTAAAGTAGTTACCAAGATATCTGCTCCACGAGCTGAGCAACATGCCAAAAAAAAAACTGTACTGAGAAAACAAGGTTCAAAGTTGTCAAAATTTAATAGGCACCAGGGTTATAGTCCTTTGTGTCCTTTGCGATGCGGCATCGCTTGACCATCTGACCTGATGGTCTGATGAGCTTTTGCAGCTTTCTTTTTCCGCATTGCATCTTTTTCGGCTGGGTTCCTGAAGAGTTTCGCCAATACGCGCGGACGATGTTCCATCCGTGCTTGAGGTGCTCAGCTGCACGTCCGCGTCGCGCTGCATGCCACCGTCATTGTCACTGCTGAAGTCGCCGGAGCAAACTTTGTTTTAGAGATCGGTGGCTTCGACTTACGAGCACCAAATTGATGCGCAGTCTTGCGTTTCTTCTTGAACAATCGCCGGCCCATGATAACAGACGAGAGCCGTTCTCCAAGCTAAGAAGGGCCGAGCTTGACAACGTTTTTCGTTTCTCTAACAAGCGAGCGCCGGTCCGTTATCATGAGTGAGATACGATCTCTAAACCACGCCGCGACGAGTTGAAAAGACGCGAAATCGGCTCCTCAGCGCCGTCAGCGCGGCGAGCAGACGACCTTTCCGCCGGTTGCTAAGGGCAACCGCCCGGGAGACCAATCCGGAGCCGCGTACAGTCACGTGGCGCGCGCTGCCGATCAGAAACCGCCGCGAGACCTTGAAACTTTTGCTTGCTGTGCGCTTGCTCTTGCCTGGTGCAGCTGGCCGAGGCGCCAGATTTGAAGACGGAGAATCGCGCTATCCATAGAGACCAAGATGGCGGCGCTAGGTTACGCGGTTGCGGAGATATCGCGGCTTGAAAAATGCAGTTTTTTCTTCACTAAAAGTCGTGAAAAATGACCTTTGGCGCCCCATGCGGCAAAAACATGAACCTATTTAAGAGGTCTACCACGTGACCTACCAGTGTACGCTGTTCCTGGTCTTTTTATTAATATTGAAATGCAATAACATTCTTTCTATAATATAATAAGTTTTTTTCTAAGTTACAATTTGCAGATAAGCCTTCATTTGTAGCGAGTAGAAAGGTGGCGCTGCCTTCGCCTTCGTTTCTGATGACTTGACTTCACTCGTCTATCGACTGAATAACGACGACGGGAGCCAGCCAGCCATGACGTAGGCGTGTACTTGGGAAAAGAACGCGGTGCAGCAGTAAGAAAGGTCTGGGGCGCGATCTTGTACGCGTTCCAAAATGGAACGGAGGCGTTCCGTTCCATCGAGCCGCACACGATTGGTCAATTTGAACGTCGCGGTTGAAATTGACCAATCGTGTGCGGCTCGATGGAACGGAACGCCTCCGTTCCATTTTGGAACGCGTACAAGATCGCGCCCCTGAACAGCAACGGAAACTTATTACACCAATCCATTTACCTTTAAAAGTGGCTGGAAAGGTGACAATATAGGTGGTTAACCACAGTTGCACTTTCTCCAGTGAAAGCAGGACGATGGGCGGCTTTCACAATTTGCTAGGCGGGCTATCGGCATCGCTATCACTTCTCAGCGTTGCTGGAGAAGGGACTCGGATCGCTCGGAGCGAAAAATTCTGCTTACAAAATATCCACGCACTTTTGGATGTAACCGCTGCAGGTGTAAACACTACCGAGGGTGAGCTTTTCATCGTGCCACAATAAAGTGGGTCCATAAATATTGGTTGTCTGTCCCTTTAAGGCACTCACTTTAAGTGCCCCTTGAATTTTTTTGTAGCGTTAGCTACACTGGCCTAGCCAAGCCCGTTTCGCGCGGCACATCAAGAGCCGTGCTGCGCATGCGCAAGGATCAGTAATGTCACAAGGCTTGCGCACCGGAGCCACCGGAGCCAGCACCTCTCGCGCACTCCGCCGCCGCCGGTCTGCGCATTCCAGAGGAGTGACATCGTAGCCGTGGTAGACGCACTGGCGCCGGCACGCGCTCACTGTGCAGGCGATGTCTGACACTGCGCTGGAGCCGCTGCGCTTCTGACTGGCGTTTGCCAGTGTGGTATAGCCATGGAGAAGGAGAGCGCAAATGCTGCTCAACAGCGCAGAAGAACAGAGAAGCTTGACTCATCGGATACGGAAGTAGTTGCCTGGCAATTAGCGGTTGAGCGTAGGAGACAACCAGGAAAGCTAAGAATAATCAGCTGAACCTTTGCTAACGCTATGTATATCCTGGCATAGCCGAGCTAAGCCACTGCAACTTTTTTTTTATAACACTACTCCACCATTTTGCAAGATATATCCAACAATTTTGCATTTTTAACATAAAACTAACAAAGTGCAAGCCAGTAACGCAGCTTGCCACAGTCAAAATGAACGAAATGCTTGCCAGCAATTCAAACTTGCCAGCAATTCAAGCACTTCCTGTGTGGAAATGGCAGCAGGAAGGAATCAAGACTAGTTTTTTTTTTTTTTTTTTTTTGTCTTTTCACTTGCTCCTCTTGCTTCTATTTTTGCACAGTGAAATATGGCGCAGCAGCTATCCGAAGATCTGATCTTTTATCTTAACAGTGGTTCAAAGATGGCATCACTGTGCAATCAGCTGTGCAATCCAAGGTGCCATGGTACCTCTCGAAGCCCGATCTTTTACTAAATTTTTGATATGAGCACACTAGAAAAGTGAAATTTTCTCAACTTCTACTTCACATTTCTTTTTAATTTTTCCCTACATGTCAGAGGAACCCCTGGGGATAGCAGGAAAAAAAAAGGAATCAGAAACGTTTGACCAAATCGGCTGTTCTCATAAAGAGTCCCTCCTCAAAGCAGTAGGCAGTCAACCGGAGCTGTAGGCCGCCACCATGGGAGGGAAGCCTGGCACCATTTCTCCAGATGCCATGTGTAAGTATTGCCTCTGGCATACTGAAAACATATCCATGAGCACACACCTTGAAGGACCTGGTGACAGCTTTCTTTTGGGAATTTTTCTTGCTGGCTGCCCACTTGGGTTATCCCCACTTTGTCGCAGTTTATTTGTAACAGCGACAGGCAGCTTTTCGACAAGGACTATTGGCCTCCTGCATATATAAAAAACGCCACGTGAATAAAAGCCCGTTTCCAGGAAACTGCACAGAGTATCCAGCAATAGTTTGTAAGTAGCTAACACAGATGAAAAATATCGCAACAATCAATGTTATTCTAATTAAAACAGAGGCTTACTGTTAGATGTAGACTATCTAGCCACCCCCAGGCAAAGGTCAATCCAGACAATCATGAATCCCCCCTTAATTTTTGTTTTGTTATGATCACTTATACAACAAAGGTCAACTGGAATTTTCAGGCAAACAAAGGGAGGTTCAAAAAATTACACCAAAACTCATCTCAACGATGACTGTCGTTGGCAATGCAAATAGCAATTAAGCAATGTAGCGACAGACCATATATCTGAAGTCCCATTTATATGACATGTGTAGTCATAATTCAGAGACTTTGGTTGCTTCGGCTATAGACCTACACCACGGCGCTACGTCACGAAAATGCGGTGGCGCTGTCGTCGGAATTTAGTTTCGCTTGGTAGGCACTCCGCCGCCGAGCCGCCGCCCGTGTCGCGCCTACCACAGCAGCCGCTGGGTTTCGCGGGTGGTTGTGCGGTTCCATCTGTGAGGTCTTTATTCTACGATTTTACAATGAAAGAAACGCAGTATATGGATGAGCCGAGTTGCGTCGAAATACGCAAGCGACTAAAGTTTTCATAGGTTTCCTGTTGATGAAAACAGTCGCAAGCAATGGGCCGCCGCGGTAAAAAGCGAAAGTTGGATTATGATACCAGATCATCCATTATGCGCAAAACATTTCGTAACCATTAAGCTTCTCTTTTATTTTGATTGGCGTGCATTAGCCGATCTTAGGATCATTACGATCTTAGGATCATATACGATCTTAGGATCCTTATTAGCGTGCCATTATAATTGCTTGCCGCACTGTGGGAAAGCTAGATTAGGATTAGCCTTGAATGTAGGTCGAGCGAGCAGATTCCCCACAAAACACGTCACATTCGAATTTGTTCTTATCTCAAAGAATTGAGCCACCAGCATGTAAATATCCTATCACACGTTCACATACGCATGCAGCAGGGTCACAGCTGCGTTTATTGCAGTGTGGAAGTCATAAATGCGCCTAAACATGTCAGTTAAATTTCGAGCGCGAAACAAAAGTACAGTGTTAGTACAGAGTTGGAGCGATCGGATGGCCGCGTACAACAGCTAGCTCACATTGCGCGGGCCTACACAGGCGGCGTCGCCGTAGGGCCGGTACCTTGCCGGTCCCATCACCGAGGCGATCGCTTCTATCGCCGCTCACGGCGACGTAGAAATCGGCTACAGCTTGTTTTTAACATAAAATAGTTCTTAATAGAAAAGCTATCTCGAATTTGCGCGTGTTTCGTAAAGCAGCGCCCAGTACTAAACCACTGGCGCGATCCGGAGCAACGACCCGACGGCATTTCGTCTCGCAGACGGAAAGCGAAGCACCGGCCGTCTCAGCGAGGCGGCTCGGCTGGCTTGCAAGTACTAAGTTTCGTTTGTTATTCGCACCAACGACACCGACAAAACCGATTCATTTAAGCCCACGTTAATCGTGTTGTCAAAAATAAGCGCACAATGATGAGCAGCAGGCCAGGTCGCAAGCGCTGTCGGCCGTCACTGCGGCGGTCAACGAGCTAGGCCTAGCGTCTCGTTCGGCCGTATCCCGATGGGGGCGAAATGCAAGAACGTGCACTGGGTGCACATTAAAGAATCTCACGTAGTCAAACTTAATCCGGCGCCCCCATTACTGTGTGCTTCATAATGAAATCGTGGTTTTAGCTGCGCCAACCGCGCGTGCACAAGCGGTGGCGGCGAATGTGGGCGGAGCCAAACGTTGGGCGGAGCCTACGCGACGTCGCTATAAGGCCTAAAATATATCGACGGCGCCTACCGCTGTTTACAAACATGGTGTAGGTCTATATGCTACATACTCCGATATCATCCCCCCTTGCTACGGCAATCGCTTGCTAACGTCGCCTATAAGCATGGAGGCATGACGACGACTGTATTGCGCCGACACAGTGACGATGGAATGACGAAGAAGGAATGACATTGATCCAATTACAAAGGCATATAATGATGATGGTATAACGACGACTATGACAACGATGGCGTGATGACGATGGTAGGACAACCGGATGAAAAAGCAAGAATCGCGATGATGGCATCACCAAGAGGGCATGACGACAACTGTATGACAATGGCTGCATGGTAGCATCTGTTTCACAATTGAATGATGACAGCATGATTATGATAGATTAACGTCGTTTGATCTACAAAGGTTGTATGACAATGTGGCGTGACGACAATGGGATGATGACACTGAAGTGATGATGATGGTGGCATGACGACAACGGCATGATGAGGGCCGGATGTCAAAGTTACAATGATGACGACAGAACAACCACAACAGTATCCTGATGACGGTATGACAACCAATCCATGACGACGACTGTATGACGACTATGCAGCGACAACAATAGTATGAAGACTATGCAACGACCACAATAGTATGACAACGGCATGAGGACAATGAGATGAAGAGGAGTGTATGATGTGTATAAGTATGTGTATAAGTATAAGAAAAAATCTTGACCTTCTCTCGTATATTTTGTAGCAAGATAAACATTACGACGTTATAACAGCCACTGAAACGTGGCTGAGAAAGGAAGAGTCAGTTACCATATCTGGATATAAAATGACCTCAGCCACGTGCATCTAATTCTCACGGTGGTGGCATTGCCTTTTTCGTCAACGAACTCCCCTTATCTATACTACCTGAATTCACATGCAGCCTAACATATATTGAATCACTTTTTCTACAGATTGAATTCTCAGTAGCAGTCAGTGTGATTTATTGGCCACAAAACACAGCCACCAGCTGTTTTCTTTACTAACTTGAGGACATTCTTTCAGCCCCATCAAGGAGTGGCCGTACACAGGTTATAATTCTTGGGGATATAAATATAGATGCCGCGAGCGCTAGCCACAAAGAATATACTTACGTAATACAATCGTATAATTTTCGCAATCTAATCACTATGCCTACACGGGTGACCAGCACATCAGAGACCATTTTAGACCATGTCCTCACCAATATTCCTACTGACATAACAGCAGGCATTTTTAACGAGCCTGTCACCAATCACATACCAAAATTTGTCACAATAGAAGGAGCGCCTATGGTAAACCATGCTGGCCACAGAACATCTTACAGAATTGATTATTCAAAAGTCCGTAATTTTTTTACTTTCAATTAGTTGGCACGAGGTTTATCACGACGATGTAGACCAAGAATTTACTAATTTAATTAATGTTATTACAGAATCCGTAAAGAACTCCAGGACTATCATCAGCAGACGCACTACGAGATACCAATTTGTCCCTAGTTGACCAAGAATTTATTAGATGCACTTAAGGCAAAGGCCTATTGGCATCATAAATGGAAATGCGAGCACAAAACTGCCCATAATAAATGTGTAGCTATGTCACGTAAATGTAAGAAAAAATACTACTCCAACCTTATTCAACAAGCAGCTGGTAACTCATGGAAAACGTGGCAAATAATCAACGAAGCAACAGGACAGACTCGCGATTTCAGGAATAGGTCGGCAAACTAGTTCACGAGTCGACTCACTCAAACTCTGACCAATGCACGAGTTTGAGTAAGCCTGGCAGAGTAGAACTTTGGTGAACCTGAGTGAGCCCTAAGCAAGAAATACAGTTTCTGAGTGGGTTCCATTTATTCCACCAACCTATGGCTCCACCTAATGTGCTACATATTGTAAGCAGGAAAGTCTGGATACTAAATTTACATTATCCACTCACTGAACTGAACAAGAACATTAAACAACAGGTCGAGAGCAGTACACCGACAGAAAAGCAGCCTCTCAATGTGCATAGCTAAGCACTGTGAAACACTGATGACTTGCATAATATGGTTGCTACCTTTCAGACCTTGCAAGTGAATGCTACTGAAATTTTCATGGCACAAAAACGGGCCATATATGTTTTGTAGAAATGAGGCATTAAGTGTCTGTTTTAGATGCTTATAACAAATTTTTTAATGCTTAAAAATCTGGTGTTTAGTTGTTGCCTGAGGGGCAACACAATGTGACCCAGAAGTACTGCTTGTGCAAGTTGGTGCAAAAAAACGTTAAATAGTGTGAGAAACCAAAAACAGTAGGAGTACTTACACCCAGGACCAGTGCTGGCCTTACATGTATGTGTGCCTATTCCCTTTGCCTTTTGACTGTTTAAAACTTTCAAGATGCAGCAAAATGGTGCAATTTTAAAGCGCACCTATAAGTTTCAATTTAAAGTAGGGTATGTGGCTAAGGAAGAAAGTAGGCCTAGCAGGAGGCGTTGCCTTAGGGCCCATTCACAATTACGACTGGCGACCAGAAATCTACTCAAGACAAATGATGTTCATTCACACTGACAAATGCGACCGACGAGTCACTAAACCGAAATGTCTCTCGATATGCCGTTCACGTCTGCTTGAAATGTAATCGCCACATAAAATAAGCGTCAGCGTATACGGACGTCCTGTTCCTTTGCATCCGATTGGTTCAGCTGTTCTGCAACTGCACGACTGAAAAATGAGCAGTGAGCGACTAGCCCGAAACGGTCGCCTTTCGAGAAAAGCGATCATTTGGGACTCCTTGCGACCATTAGGCTACCACTGCAAATCAGAAATGTGGCCACTAAAAAGGCATGTCTACATACTGAACCTATTTAAATAGGTACTAACATGTGACAGCAGTCTTGGCATAATGTGTGTCACCTACCAAATGACTTGCTCGCATAAAATAAGCAGAGTAATGAATTTGAAAAGCTTAAAGCAAGAAGGGTATGGAGCCCAGTCGATCACGAACGCGTCATATCAATTGTTCACCGCAGGTATATTCAAGTTCCTTACAGACTGTTAGGTGTACAAGAAACTGCTGTAATGAAGTGCAAAGGCTACAATTCTTGAAAAAAAAAATGAAGACTAATAATTCTGTTGCGCACACCGTCACTGTTTGCAGAGTGCTCTGAATAAACTGGCAAGAAATGCCTTTTATACAGTTACTCGGGCTGTTCTGTTCGTGCATTAATGTAATGCATGAAGGCTGACAGCGCGACATGTAAAACCTCTCTTGCATACACCACATATGACTGAATACTTCACTTCAGTCTACATGGAAGTTAAAAATTACAACAGTACCTTTTGGCGATGGGAATCTGCTGAAGCCCATGCTCGAACGCCCGCTGTAAATCGGCGTTGATTCGCTCCAAGAGAACATAAGGCGTTTTGTCCATGCTGCAAACC